>NW_018127921.1:5268101-5274462 GCF_001952655.1 Monopterus albus | reverse complement strand
TATGTAGAGATACTGCTTGTAAACCAATGATGGTAAGATGATGTCATGGGGTAGGACTGGATAAGTCTGACTTCTTCCTACTCCATTCAAGCATGTACTAGGTATAAGCACATTGATATTGGATTAGCATTTGTTGGATATGTGTATAATTATGTGTGTTGACATATCAACTGTCTTTACATGCTTGAAAGAAAGAATAAATCAAATCAAATCAAACCCCAAGTTGCTCCCTGTGATGACACCAGTGAGCGTGTGTGCAAATGGGTCAATGGGAAATTGTGTAAAGTGCTTTAGGTGCATATCAATATGTAGAAAGGTGCTACATAAGTATACGACCATTTATTCATGTATTGTAGAGATGTTCATAACCAAAGAATGCTTTGAGCTTTATTAATATGCAGAACAAAATAATACCAAATTATGCTTTCTAAAGTTGTAGGTGCACGACAGTGTGCTCAATTTTTACATACATCTATTACAGTATACTGTAATCAAAACCCACCCAGCCTGTGATCTACTGTCTCCTAAATAAAGCTGAAACCTGCATGTGGCTTAAAGAGGCGCAGAAGATAACACTGTAATGCCATATCTCTCTCTTATGGTATCATAACAGGACACCTGTTGCTGAAGGACAGATTATCTACACTATTCTTAGGTCACATGTTGACAAGATTATGAGGTGCAAAGGTGACAAGTCTGTCGCTAACACATATAGAAGCTGCTAGCGAGTTGACTCACAGCTGTTAATAGCTACTGTGCTGCCTGCATGGTGTTAGCATCTGCCATATGGCTTTGTAGAAGATAGCTACCCTAAATCTTGTGAAGAGATAGAGGAAAAGGGTACTCTAATTTCAGAGACACAGAAAAGGCAAAGGGGGTAGAAGAAGGCAAGGTAAGAAATTTCAAATGGAAAGGATTTCTGGCTGCAACGATCAAATCAAATCAAATCAAATTTTATTTGTATAGTGCCAAATCACAACAAAAGTCATCTCAGGACACTTTACAAAGTAAGGTCTAGACCTTACTGTTATCAATATTATTACATAGGGAAAACCCAACAAATCCCCCTACTAAAACCATATATCTGTTATTTGGAAATCCCTCTACATGTGGCTTAATGCTCCCTGAAATAAGATGTAAATAATATTATGGTAGAGGGAGGGAAATAAGGGGAGAATTCCCCCTGGTTTATAGCTCATTACATTGCTGCATGCTTAGCCTCTGGTCAGAGCTTGCCTCAAGTGGTCAACATCTGCTGTAGCATGTACCTATATAAATATTAGCTGGCAAGCTAAGTGGTGCAGAGTCAGTGGCAAAGGTGGAGCAAATGCTTTTAAGATGCCAAATGCTTCTAGTTCATGTCCAGCGTTTGTACATATCTGAGCTGGATTTTATTTACAGCATTTGAAAGTGCCTGCAGTATACACAGTCTAGCAGAAATGGTTACACTTATGAATATTAATATTTAATGGTAAATGGACTGTATTTATATAGCACATATTTCACAGTGTGTTACACTGGCCAAAGTGCTTTACAGGAGATCATACACATTCACACACTGATGACGAGAGGCTGCCTCACACTGGCGCCAGTCGAACCACCGGGAGCAATTTGGGGTTCAGTGTCTTGACCGGGAGTTGAACCACCAATTTGCTGGTCTGAAGATGACTGCTGTACCTCGTAAGCCACAACCACCCCATAATATTTAACACCTTGTTAGATTAGGGCACCAGATAGTTTTGAGTGATGTCACACTGTGATTAAGTCAATATGGTAATTAATTCAGTCTCGATCTGAAAGCAATGAATTCTAACAGTTCACTGACATATTTACTGGACATAGAGACACACAAGATGACATAATGAAGCCAGTTATAAGCTAAATAAATGTAGTCTTGACACTCTGCTTGGACACTGGCTTCACTAGATTCTGTTCTTTGCATGTGGTGTTTAGAGACGTCTTGCCGAAAAAACATATTTAATTTAAATTGATCATTTTAGGATCATTTTGATAGCGTCTCTGGAGTTTAACAAATGATTTGGCTTAAATAAAACTTGCTTTCAACTTGGCAACAAAAAGTTTCTTTTGTGGCAAAACTTTGTCTTAGATGATTTGAACTTTGGCATGCATTTAACTTTACTTGGGTCAACTTACTGCTGGTTCACAAAAATAAATTCAAAATTCACTGTACATAGCACTGTACATGAGAAAAACCCTTCTTGGGGCAGTCTATCTAAAAATAAATTTCACAAAAACCACACAGAAAAGAGATGCACACTTAGGAGGCTTGAACTTTCTGCATTCTTTGTTCTCGAGGTATTGACTGAGGACCGGCAGTTATTATTAGTATGTCTTAAGCCAGTTTATGCAGTTCACACTATTGCACTGTGGCTGACATTTGGAAATTTCATTTCATATAACTGTAATTTGGAATAACACATTTAAACACAATTTCAAGCAACACAATTTGACATGAAATTCATATGTGGAAATTCTGTGCAGAGAAAGGAAGGTTAACTTTGACAATAAAATCATTATCAGCACACAATCATTAAAATAAAGAAATCAAAAACACTTTAAGTTCCTAAATAATCTTTTGAGCAGTACTGAAGAAGTTGATTGGTGGTTGTTGACTGGTGGTGGTTGATTTATTAAGCATCTTAAGAAACAGGCAGTTACCAGACTTCATGGAACACTCATATGTCACTTCCATTTATACATTTTGGTTCACATGAATGTAACTTCAGGTTTGGAATAATTTCTTCTGTTACACGAAACTTCAAGGAAGAGGCATTTGCAGTAGATAATTAAGTATGTCCAGACATCTTCAAGATGACTCAGACACCTTCAACCTTCTTATACAGTGGGGCAAATAAGTATCTGATACACCACCGATTTTTCAAGTTTTCCCATTTACAAAGAATGGACAGATCTGTAATTGTCATCATAGGTACACCTCAACTGTGAGAGACAAAATCTACAAAAAAATTCCATAAAATCACATTGTATGATTTTTAAATAATTTATTTCCATTTTATAGCATGAAATAAGTATTTGATACAATAGAAAAATAGAACTTATTTGGTACCGAAACCTTTGTGTACAATTACAGAGGTCAGATGTTTCCTGTAGTTGTTGACCAGGTTTGCACACACTGCAGCGGGGATTTTGGCCCACTCCTCCATACAAGTCTTCTCCAGGTCTTTCAAGTTTTGGGGCTGTCACTGGACAACACGGAGTTTCAGCTCCCTCCATAGATTTTCTATTTGGTTCAGGTCTGGAGACTGGCTAGGCCACTCCAGGACCTTGAAATGCTTCTTACGGACCCACTCCTTAGTTGCCCTGGCTGTGTGTTTGGGGTCATTGTCATGCACGACCCATCTTCAATGCTCTTACTGAGGGAAGGAGGTTGTTGCCCAAAATCTCGCGATACATGGCCCCATCCATCCTCTCCTCAATACGGTGCAGTCATCCTGTCCCCTTTGCAGAAAAGCACCCCCAAAGCATGATGTTTCCACCCCCATGCTTCACGGTTGACTTCAGACGGGCCTGGACATGTGCTGGCTTGAGCAAAGGGACTTTGTGTGTGTTCCAAGAGCTTTTATTTTGTTAGACTTCCTGCCCACTGTCACCTCACCTGCCCCCACCTAGCCCAGTTTGAGGAATCACAGCAGTCAGATTAAAAAGGTTTTTGTGTGTCATTCTAGAGGGCATGAACAAACCATTTATTTTCAGGTTTAATTTGGAGAACTTGCTTGGTCTGTTTTTGACTCTTAGATTTTACCTGCATTTGACTAAAACAAATGCTGCACTGTATTGAAGTCAACAAATCAGCAACAGGTTCAGGAAATGGAATCAGGTGTGGTGGACAGATAAGACAGGTAGTTGTTGTTATACCCCAGTTCTTTTATTGGACAGATCTGTGTAAGGAAGGAGTCCGTCTTTCTTGATTTTGGTGCTGGTTTATTTAAAAAAATATATGAATAAAGATTACAGAACACAATCCGGGTTGTTCCTTCCTCCAGAAACACACACACACTCTGGCTGCAGGGAAGAGGAGATCCTGGAAACACAGAGCCTAATACATTTATCAGATTTGGGCTAACCCCTTACACAGATGAAGTCCGTCCAGCAGACTCCATCTCTTATCTAGAGCTCCACAGGCTTGGAGCAGCTGCATGTTACCTAGCCATAACAAAATGAGGTAGCTCAATGTGTGTGGACGTTGTTACGTGGTGTGTAACTAAAACATCCATTCAGACACAATTCTAACACAAGATTAATTCAAGAAAACAATTGGCGTCAAGGTACACTTATCAGAATCAACATTGTCTTCTAACCTTGAAACAAAGCAGGCTAGAGCAGACTTTGAATCTTGCTAAATTGCATTACTAATACATTAAATTCTAAGACATTGATGTCTAATAATTATCTGACTAATTTATTAATTTCTAACATTGTACAAAATGGATGGAAGAAATACAAAGAAATTTATTGTTGATTTGGGTGTGTGAAGCTTCCACTTACCGTTGGGTGTTGGCTGCACCCCAGAATCCCCCCTTTTATTTTCTTTTAGTCAAGTCTGATATTCTTTGCCTCTACTGTGTAGAATAAAGATCACAGAAATAAGTAGTCATGTGAATCTTTGAGCAATTGGGGCTTCCAGATCTCTGTTGAGAGATTTTTTGGTAATAGTTATAGTAAGTAAATAACAGGAAACAAGTAACAGTTTCATAGAGAGAGAGGATCGAGAAATTCTATAGGGTAGAATAAGGAACATTAAAAACACGACAGATTTTTTTCACAAGTGCATTTACAGATTCCAAGCCTTGAGGAGTCAACCCAGCAATAAAAAAAAAACTCATTTCTCCCATTTGTTTGACAATGGGAATTAATTTCAAATCATGCATATGTCTCCCTGATGAACATAATTGCTTTTCTGACTGTGTTTTGCCAGAGAGAGCCTTCACAGTGGAAATGAAGCTGACATGCAATCTTGTCCTCCATTGTACTTGGGAGTGCAACACAGGCAAGATTTTGTCAGTGATTTGTCACAGCCCTTTGTCTCTGAACAATGAGTGACTTTGCTGTTGTTACTGGTGCTAACATGAACTTTCTATGTACAGTTCAGAAAAGATGAAGGAGCACAGGGTGGTAGAGGTGGAGGATGAGGCTTTAGAGTTGATCAAATGTTATACTGTCAGGAAGAGCACAGATGTGTCTACAATTCAGTGAAAAACCTATGTAAAAGGAATGAAAACTGTGGTCGTGATGACAGGTTAGAGAGAATTTTTTTTAGACAAACTCAACACAGCCTCACCACTCTAGGTGTGATATCACCACTACAGCCCCTGACTCTTTTTCTTCATAGAGACTAATGTACAGTATTTCTCATTTTCAACAATTTTAAGAAAGATTCAAATCAATTTTAATCTTTTGAAAAGTACAAATGGAAGTTAAAAGTTTAATCTACAGTAGGTCAAAGTCATCATCAGTGAGGCGTGGGTGTCCATGACCCTGTCGCCAGTTCACCATTTGTCCTTCCTTAGACCACTGTTAGTAGGTACTAACCACAGCAGACCAATAACACCCAGATGAGAGATGCTCTGACCCAGTCATCTCACCATCACAGTTTGGCCCTTGTCAAAGTCGCTCAGATCCTTACACTTGCCCATTTTTCCTGCTTCCAACTCATCAACTTTGAGGACTGACTGTTCACTTGCTGCCTAATATACCCCACACACTGACAGGTGCCACTGTAACAGATAGTCAGTGTTGTAGTTCGTTGGTTCTTCTTACCATTGCTAACTCTGAGAGACGAGACAGTCCAAGTAACTTCAAAACAGTGCTGATTTATTCAAGGGATCACAGGTAAAATTAACATTACACGTTCAGGTATCTTGCACCTCCATACTGCTCGCAGGCACATGTAAGATGAAAGACCCTGAACCAAAACAGGCCTATACATTTATGTCTTCGGTTGGGCTAGCCCCATACTACACAGAAACGTCAGCTGAAACATCTCTGTTGCGAGCTTTGCAGCTGGCCATAGCAATAGTCAAAACATGAAACAAATCAATGTGTGTGTGTCTGTTGATTAAATGGTGTGTAGCTAAAAACATTCTCACGACCTCTAGTGACATGTCATAATATTAAACATAAAAACATATTATGGCTAAGGCTACAGTTATACACGTCATAATAATAATATTAAACACCCTGTCTGCTGGCAGTCATCAACTCTTCTCTCTAGTTATCCTTGACCAGATGTACCCTGTAGAAACTCATAAGCATGACTAAGCAGTTAACAGTCTAACTAGACATCCTATCTCCACTAAACATTTCTAATACAAAAAGTATC
>NW_018127921.1:5267018-5267788 GCF_001952655.1 Monopterus albus | reverse complement strand
AGTAATACTTACCAAACTTATTTATCAAAAATCATTCAACCACCTATGAATTCACACTAGCTATGTGTCTGCATTTAGATGTCAATATGTATTAATCTCTAGCTAGTTTATGTAGGATCCACAGTCCTCACTCCGGTCCATGGAGCTCTTCAATCTCTCTCTCACCGGGCTCAGTGAGGGAGATCAGGGGATAGGATTCCCAAGGGGCCGGAGCTTTTACTAATTCATAGGCAGGGGGCTGTGGATACCTACTATCAATGGCAGTGGTAATGCACTTGAGACATAGATTTCTAATGCAGGGGATGCAGCCGCATCCACACAAGGTCAGCAGTGTGACTGCTGCCACCAAGGATGTAAGTACAGACATCACTACATTTTTCCACTTGCCAAAAGTCTTAGTGAACCAATCTTCAATGTAATTAGCAAGTTGTGTGAGTGTTCAAGAATGTTCAGTCATCTCTTCTGACAAGACTTTTAAGCCAGCCAGAGCCCTAGCAATTGAGCCACCAGGATCAGTATTCATTGGAATGTAGGTGCAACATTGTTGTCCAATCATAGTACAAACGCCCCCTTTTTCGGCCAAAACAAAATCTAAAGCCAATCTGTTCTGGTATGACATGATAGATGTAGCTGCCAATTATTCCTGAAAGCCAAAAGCCAAATCTCTAGTGAAATTAGTGAGATGCTGAACATTGAAATGAACATAGTTTATGCGATCTACATTTTTGTTTATGGTCACCCACCAGAAGAGAGCAGACTCAAAGCCTGCT
>NW_018127921.1:5257576-5259268 GCF_001952655.1 Monopterus albus | reverse complement strand
TCCTTAAAATACCTCCTTTGATCACAACTAATGATGAACCACTTTGTTCAGTATCGGCAAAAGCACGTAATGGCATTTGGTGGTGAGCATTATTTTGAAAATCTGCCTCCTCTTTGTCTTCCTCTGCAGCTTGTGCGGGAGGAGGAGGGGCAGAGGGTGTGCGTCCCCGCACGTCACTGGAGGAAATATCAGGGACATGCGCTGCCTCAACACTCAATGTGGCTCTCTGGATTTTTTCAAACTCGCCCAAAAAACAGACACAGTCTTGCAGAAATGTCTCACATTGTCTAAGTTTAGCTTCTGTTTTGTGCCTCTGTAACAAACTCGCTCTCTTATGGCAGAAACGTGCATTTGAAGTCAAGCGAGCAGCCTGTTTAATAAACAGTTTTACAGCCCCATCTGCTGGTGGCACCTTGTCATAGGCCCCAAACATACCTCTTTCACCCATACTCTGACTCCAACATATAAATCTGTTTCACTACAATGTTGATTTAAACGCTGTGTGCCAAGCCATTTGTTCAACAATTTATACAAAATAGCACCCAGTGTGCCTGATTTGCAATTTTTCCAGTCCTGAATCACATCAAAGTCAGTCATCATGAAAAATTAATATGCCACACGTGACACTGTCCGCTTATGAGAAACTCTTGGCCCGGTGGAAACTGATCAAATTGTGAAGCTCCTACAGAAGGCTAACCCCTTCTGCGCACAATTTCTTGGGGTTGATTCCCAATCAATTTCACCGTTTTATCTCAACAGGACAAGCAGTCACCCTAACTGATGCAATTTTTCCCATTAAATCCTATTTCCCACCCGGCGTCATTACACTGCTGTACAAGGCACGTTAACTCCACAACAAATTCTCACAATGAACCTATTGTCCAGCATGATACACTTGTGGAAAAATGTTTTAATTATCCTTTTGTACCATTATCCCACCCACACAGAGAACAGCATAACTTTCCCTGTGCCTGTTATCACATGTGTGAAATGTATCAAAGAGCATCTGTTTGATTGAGATGATTCACTGCTTCTGCTCCAGCCGGAGGGAAATTAAAAAGGAAATGGGAAAATAGAGGAGACAACTGCTACTACGTAGCAGAAATCCACTTATAAAACGTGAATTTTACGTCCCTTATTGGTATCAAATTCTGTGATCAACGGCACTCCCCCTCAAATGAGACTATGTGCTTTTGTTAACTGTACATGTGACAATGAATAAACCAGCACAGCATTCAAAAACAGAAAAAAATGTGTTTCATTAACCTTACTGTTTTGGATCCAATTTAGAATGTCGAGAGTGGGCAGCCCACACATCAACTTTAATTTAGAATTAATTCAGCGGAGGTCATGTATGAACCAAAGGTTCCGCTTACCTATAGTTTCTGGCCGGCCCGTTGATGTGTGGGACTGTTCACAACTCTGACTGAAACCAGGGGGTCACACTCTCATCAGGGAAACCAGTCAGATCAGGACCGCATATCGGATTTCCAGCTCAGCCTGGCACAGGATTACCGCTGTTGGTCCGGGAGCATTGCCTGAGAAAATGGACCAGTTGTCTGAAGAGTAGCTAAAAACATTCTCACGACCTCTAGTAACATGTCGTAATATTAAACATAAAAACATATTATGGCTAAGGCTACAGTTATACACGTCATAATAATAATATTAAACACCCTGTCTGCTGACAGT
>NW_018127921.1:5250202-5257518 GCF_001952655.1 Monopterus albus | reverse complement strand
CAGAGTCTGCCGGCAGGATGAATATTGCTAGTAGCATGATATGCTCAGCCGTAATCTTAATCATAACATTTTCCGAGGCTTACTGTTCGGACATGCCCCTGAATGTCCTGTATGTTTTTACATACACACCACTAATCAACAGCCTCACACTCCATGTTTTGACTACTGCTCTGGTCAGCTGCCAGGCTAGCATATCAGGTGATGTCACGGTTTGACGTTGCCTGTGTAGGATGGGGCTAGCCCAACCAAGTGATTAAATTGTATAGGCTATAAGGTTCGAAGCTTTTTCATCTTCCGGGCTGCCTGCGCGCAGTACTGGAGGTGGAAGATGCCTGGACGTGTGATGTTAATTTTGCCTGTGATCCTTTGAATAAACCAGCACGGTTATATTTTTTATATATCCAAGTGGTCTGCGTCGTCTCTCAGAGTTCCTGGTTGAAAGAACTGGGTAATATCTTTCACAGTCATCAACTCTTCTCTCTAGTTATCCTTGACCAGATGTACCCTGTAGAAACTCATAAGCATGCCTAAGCATTTAACAGTCTAACTAGACATCCTATCTCCACTAAACATTTCTAATACATAAAGTATCTATCCAATATCTATCTGGCTAAAAATACCTAACAGTGTTATTCAGTTCACCTGCCAGTGGTCATAATGTTATGCCTGATTGGTGTATATTAAGATGTGTACAAAGACTTATAAGTACTTTGTTTGGGATATATTGAGCTTTTATTGCTTTTTGTATGGCAGATAGTCAAACATACCATCCAGCACTGGCATGATGGAAACGTCCTTTAGATGGTAGCAAAATAAAATAGTGAAATCTGCAATAACATCTTCATTATACTTAGTCCCACATTGCCATCCACAGAGCCAGTGGCAATACCTATGTAAATATTTCCACTACAGTACTACTGGACAGATTGCAGTGAAGTTTTGTATGGACTGAGTTTTCATTTATAAAGTAAAATACCTCACTACATGGAAAAATTACGTGCACAGGCAACGGTTATCATGTACACCCTCAGGACTAACTGTGCTAAATTTGTTGATTTCTCAGTTTTTACCTTGGTAGTGTTAGAAAATACCTGATTCTTTAGTTGGAAGCACGAGAGGTGAAGACAGGAGTGGACTGTTTAAAATCAACAAAGTTTACTGAAAGTCTGAGCACAGGTTGAGTCTTACAGCGCTGGATTCTTAGAGCCAGAGCTTCCACAGGAAAACCGACTTCTGAATCCTGAATCAAGGTTTACAAGATATTTTATCTTCTTGGGCTGCTCCACTCTGGACAGGGGTGCAACCTTCAATAGTTCGTGATCCTATTGGCCATTTGGTGTGAGCCAGAGCTCACACTTCCTTGTTGGAATGTGGTAAAATCTAGGTGAGTGTGTGTGTGTGTGTGTGTGTGTGTGTGTCTCAGGTGGCAGCTTGATCTTAATCAAGAGCACTGAACAATTGGTGGCCTGAGTTGCAGGCGCCCTGTATGTGTGATGCTAATAAGTATGCTAAACTGGCCAGGTGGTCATCTCAGGTTGTGGGCCCCCTGGCTCTGCAGGACACCCCAAGACAAAGCAGAACTTGGGATATGCTAAATGGGTTGAGGTGTGAGTGTAAAACAGGCCAGCATGTCTTTGTTAAAATGTAAATAGGCTGTCTGGTTGCTTGGCGATGCAGACATCCTGTCCCTGCACAGAAGTTAAAGCAGGCAGTTTCTACTTGATTCTCATCAATACAATAGTGAGATATATAAGCAAGGAAAATAAATGTATTAAAAATAACCAAAGCTCAGTAGTTCTGGACAATCATCAACAGCTGTAATGTGTATAAACAAGGAAATAAAGTTATGAAAGGTAACTAAAGAGAACTAAAGTTATGAAAAGTAACTAAAGCTTATAATGTAACTAGAGCTTAAAAGAATCTAATCTTACAGTAGGGCTTGTATAAGAGCTGCTAAGGTTTCAGATGTCAAACACACCCAAATAGCCACTTGCTGTTATTTCCAAAGCTGTGTTTCAGAAAAAATGTCTTCTCTTCTTCTCCTGAGATATGATTGATTTGCGTGCTTTTTAACACACCAGAATAAATATGGCTTAAAATTATAATACATTGTATAAGCTCTGTTTTGATACAAAGCTCCGTCCGGCTCTTTTAAACCAGGAACTCACAAAAAGACAAAGTAGACCACTTTAGATTTTATAAAAAATAACCATACTGGTTTATTCAGAGGATCACAGGTAAAATTAACATCACACGTCCAGATCTCTCCCACCACCAACCTGCGCGCAGGCAGCTTGGAAAGATGAAAGACCCTGGACCATGAAACCTATATAAAATCACTTGGTTGGGATAGCCCATTCTACCCAGGCACGTCAAACCGTGACGTCACCTGATATGCCAGCTTGCAGCTGACCATAACAATAGTCAAAACATGAGGAAAGTCAAGGTGTGTGGCTGTTGATTTGTGGTGTGTATCTAAGAACAATTTGACATGACATTTCACATTAAGACAAATATTACGATTAGCATTACAGTTAATACTAACAACTCTCATTGCCTGCAGCCTTGGCCTAGATGCAGTCTGCAAGCACATAAAATTAAACTGAGCAGTTAACAGCCTGAGCAAGACATCCTGTCTCCACTAAACATTTCTAGACAACAAATCTCTGAATATCTATCTAACTAAGAAATAACCTAACAGTTGGTTCAGATGAGTTTCTCATTTCAGAGAACTACCTGAGGACTGCCCACATTACCAGATATTCTGTACTAAATATCAGTAGTGATTGTAAAAGAAAGGTGGAATAAATGTTCCCAAACTGCCTGAAATTTCAATCTGGCCTTTAAATGCTCTCTGATCAATAAAGAATTCAGTAGTACTCCTTTACAATCAAGAATTTTAATCAGCCTCTGTACCTGACCAGCCATAAATTTCAAGGGGGAACCCAGGCTTTTTTAAGCGCAGAAACAGTGCAAATCAAAAGCACTGAATATAACCCAAAATGTCAGTTTTACTGCAAAAATATCAATATTGGATTTTGTAAACTCAACTGAGTACTACAAGTGAGCCCACACTGTAGCACATACATGTAAAAGAGCACAAAGAAGTGGAAAAGATTTAGAGGGATGATGAATAAAACTGCTTTCCAACACATCTCAAAAGAAGTCAAGTTGGCAAAACTGAACTGGCCGAGAAAGTGACTGACTTCAGTTTGGTGCCTTTTGAATGTGCTGGTGTGAGGTGGAATATTAAACCAGTTTGTCTTGGTGACATGAAGTTTATTGATTTGGAGAAATTAGATTATATAGGACAGAAAAAGAGGTAAGTAAGGAGAGTGAAAAGAGACGAGGAGTGGGAGAGAGTATGTGTTCAAAGTAAATACAAATGACAAAATCAGGTCATGTACAGTTTGTGCCTATATTATGCTTCTATAGGCTCAATTTCTGTTGTTAAGCCTCTTCCGGCTCTTTCAAACCAGGAACTCACAAAGACGAAGTAGACCACTTGGATTATATAAAAAATAACCGTGCTGGTTTATTCAGAGGATCACAGGTAAAATTAACATTACACGTCCAGATCTCTCCCACCACCAAACCTGCGCGCAGGCAGCATGGAGATGAAAGACCCTGAACCCAAGAACCTATACAATTTTAATCACTTGGTTGGGATAGCCCATTCTACCCAGGCACGTCAAACCGTGACGTCACCTGATATGCCAGCTTGCAGCTGACCATAACAATAGTCAAAACATGAGGAAAGTCAAGGTGTGTGGCTGTTGATTCAGGCTTCAAACATAAAGATATAAAACTGTAATTTTTTGTGAAGAATCAACAACAAGTGGGACACAATCATGAAGTGGAACGAAATTTATTGGATATTTCAAACTTTTTTAACAAATAAAAAACTGAATAATTGGGCGTGCAAAATTATTCAGCCCCTTTACTTTCAGTGCAGCAAACTCTCTCCAGAAGTTCAGTGAGGATCTCTGAATGATCCAATGTTGACCTAAATGACTAATGATGATAAATAGAATCCACCTGTGTGTAATCAAGTCTCCGTATAAATGCACCTGCACTGTGATAGTCTCAGAGGTCCGTTTAAAGCGCAGAGAGCATCATGAAGAACAAGGAACACACCAGGCAGGTCCGAGATACTGTTGTGGAGAAGTTTAAAGCTGGATTTGGATACAAAAAGATTTTCCAAGCTTTAAACATCCCAAGGAGCACTGTGCAAGTGATAATATTGAAATGGAAGGAGTATCAGACCACTGCAAATCTACCAAGACCTGGCCGTCCCTCTAAACTTTCAGCTCATACAAGGAGAAGACTGATCAGAGATGCAGCCAAGAGGCCCATGATCACTCTGGATGAACTGCAGAGATCTACAGCTGAGGTGGGAGACTCTGTCCATAGGACAACAATCAGTCGTATACTGCACAAATCTGGCCTTTATGGAAGAGTGGCAAGAAGAAAGCCATTTCTTAAAGATATCCATAAAAAGTGTTGTTTAAAGTTTGCCACAAGCCACCTGGGAGACACACCAAACATGTGGAAGAAGGTGCTCTGGTCAGATGAAACCAAAATCGAACTTTTTGGCAACAATGCAAAACGTTATGTTTGGCGTAAAAGCAACACAGCTCATCACCCTGAACACACCATCCCCACTGTCAAACATGGTGGTGGCAGCATCATGGTTTGGGGCTGCTTTTCTTCAGCAGGGACAGGGAAGATGGTTCAAATTGATGGGAAGATGGATGGAGCCAAATACAGGACCATTCTGGAAGGAAACCTGATGGAGTCTGCAAAAGACCTGAGACTGGGACGGAGATTTGTCTTCCAACAAGACAATGATCCAAAACATAAAGCAAAATCTACAATGGAATGGTTCACAAATAAACATATCCAGGTGTTAGAATGGCCAAGTCAAAGTCCAGACCTGAATCCAATCGAGAATCTGTGGAAAGAACTGAAAACTGCTGTTCACAAATGCTCTCCATCCAACCTCACTGAGCTCGAGCTGTTTTGCAAGGAGGCATGGGCAAAAATTTCAGTCTCTCGATGTGCAAAACTGATAGAGACATACCCCAAGCGATTTACAGCTGTAATCGCAGCAAAAGGTGGCGCTACAACGTATTAACTTAAGGGGGTTGAATAATTTTGCACGCCCAATTTTTCAGTTTTTTATTTGTTAAAAAAGTTTGACATATCCAATAAATTTCGTTCCACTTCATGATTGTGTCCCACTTGTTGTTGATTCTTCACAACAAATTACAGTTTTATATCTTTATGTTTGAAGCCTGAAATGTGGCAAAAGGTCGCAAAGTTCAAGGGGGCCGAATACTTTCGCAAGGCACTGTATCTATCTGACTAAGAAATTACCTAACACTTCTCAGACATTATTTTCTAAATTTGTTTAAAACATCTTAAGTCTGGGGAACAATTTTCTTTTTGAAACATTCATCTCTGGGCACAAAGGTAGCTCTTAGAGGGCGGAAGAGACAGTTCAACTGTATTAAGCCAAAGGTGGGACAAGACGGCACATGGTTGATTTTCATGGTTGATTTTCATGATTTTAGGGCACTAAAATCAGTTCAGAGAATCGGGAATGTGGTACTCTATGTGACTGATTCACTTTTAAACCACTGTAAATACTTATGAATACTTTTTAGCAAAAGAAAACACTGAAAATGATGTTCAGCACTGATTGATTAAAACGTGGCAGGAAAGTATGGATGGAGTTTCACCAAGGAAAACAAATATAACCATACTGAGGAGATTTCCAGCTTGGCAGAGATGTTTGTTACTTAGGAGCATACCTGTGCAGCATGATTTACAAAAGGAGACATATGTTTAGTGCCAGAGTTAGCTCTCTACAAAAGTAGAATTTAGGAAATCCAAGATAACAAGACAAAGAGAGGTCTGACCCAGTCTACTAAGTGCATCTTTGCTTGTTTCACGGAGGCAAAGCCAGGTTGAGGAAGTGTGGTTAGGTCAAGCCAGGTTTAAGTAATTCGGTTGAATGCACGTTCACAGCTTTCTTTAACAAACCACAAGCTCAGTCACACATTCACTGATGCTCACATTGAAGCTACATTTCATTTAGCCATGCTGGCACACCACATGTTAAGTAGTGTTGTTAAAATGAACAGACTCCATGCCCAACCAGCATGAACGGCCCAGTGCTGGTTGGGTTTTCAAGCACACCCATCGAAGGCATGCAACATATTTCAGACCCATAGAGCATGCCCACTCATGGATGCTTATGGAGAATTCAAGCACATAATGTGTAAAAATGGAGACATGACCACTGTAATAAAACAGCGAGAACAAGCATGGCAGGCAGTAGTGGACCAACTTAATGCAACCAACTTTGTTTGTTTACAAGCACAGTCTATTGTTAGGTATTTTTAGTCAGATAGATATTGGTTAGATACTTGATGTATTAGAAATGTTTAGAGTAGACAGGATGTCTGGCTCAGGCTGTCGAGCGGCAGTCCGGGAAAACATACAGGTAGTGGTGGGTGATAAGGAAGAGGCCGGGCTGCGGACGCTAGGATTCACTCCTGGACTGGTCGTGGAGGTTGGTTGCTGAGGGGACAAAGTCAGAGTAACAGTTAATGGAAGACTGTGCATCGACCTGCGTGGTGGAGTGATGTGGAGTTGTGGAGGTCCGTGGTCCGAAGGAGTGATAGCGGCTGGGAAGACAATACATGGGGCACAAGGCAGGAACGGAGCTGGGAAGAAAAGCGTGAGCAAAATATATATAAGACATAATAGGTCGGCATAGAAACGGGCTAGAGTCTAGAAAGAACTGGCAGGGAAGTAGACGATGAGCACGGTATAAATAGGAAGAAACTAATCAGGTGCAGCTGGTGGTGATTCAGGGGACGTGAAGCAGGTGTGTCAGATAAAGAAATCAGGGGTAAGGGAGCTAAAATAGAGGGAGAGAAGTGAGAGAGGCAGGTGCAGCCGGGCAAACCTGACATTATATATCTTTTTTTTAATGGCCCGGCAATATGAAGCGCCCATAACACACAAACTACAAATCCCATAATGCAGCACAACAGCTGCCTTACCGAACGATAGGCTACCTGCGATCATTCTCGTGTCAATTACATCACATCAGTCAAGCGTCTGTTGATGTATACAACCCTAATGTTAAGTCAGAGCTAGCCCCTAACAACGGCCAAGAGAAAGGTTGATTCTGAAAACAGAGCCTTTCAAAACCAGTGGGAGGCTGAGGATATGTTTACTGACATTGTCGGTAAACCCGTGTGTCTTATTTGTGGAGCTAATGTGGCTGTAATTAAGGAATA
>NW_018127921.1:5249444-5249792 GCF_001952655.1 Monopterus albus | reverse complement strand
GTTCTGGTGGGTGACCATAAACAAAAATGTAGATTGCATAAACTATGTTCATTTCAATGTTCAGCGTCTCACTAACTTCACTAGAGATTTGACTTTTGGCTTTCAGGAACAATTGGCAGCTACATCTATCATGTCATACCAGAATCATTTAGCTCTAGATTTTGTTTTGGCCGAGAAAAGGGGCATTTGTACTATGATTGGACAACAATGTTGCACATTCATTCCAATGAATACTGATCCTGATGGCTCAATTGCTAGGGCTCTGGCTGGCTTAAAGGTCTTGTCAGAAGAGATGACTGAACACTCTGGTATTGCTAATTACATTGAAGATTGGTTTACTAATACTTT
>NW_018127921.1:5234041-5237243 GCF_001952655.1 Monopterus albus | reverse complement strand
GTCTAATTCAGCTTTCACGGTTCTCTCCTCGTCATATCTTTCAGCACACCGATTGTGGTGCTACCGCAGTCTCTGCTGTGTTGAGGCATGCATTTAATACAACATTAGTTGAAGGTGAGCCTCAAGCTCCAGGTGTTATAAATATTGCTTGATTCCCACCCACTTCTAAGATGCCCTGTCTGTACCCTTTTAAAGACACAGGCAGTATTGCATGAATTCAGCTTAAGCAGTATTTAATCAGAGCATGATACTTTTAGAGCACAAGCTGGCACACATTTTTCTGACTTTACTCTCTGTATGTGGACATCTTCTGAAACTTAGACAGATCATTCTTTAGGATGAAAGGAGCCTATCCTAGCATTTTCCTTGTGTGGACCACCCAAAAGATCCACACAAGAAGAAATGTCCACACAAGAAAGGTGTTGGTTCACACAAGTATATAAAGACAAACACACACACAGAGTCATGGACAAAAATATTGGCACCCCAGCATTTCTGTCAGATGAAGCACCACTTCTCACAAAATTATTATCACAAATTCTTTCATTTTATCATGTTTATTTCTTTTGTTTGTATTCCACTCAGAACTCCAAAAATGGACTGGACAGAGTTACTGACAACCTCAACTTATCCCTCTGGACAAAATAAATGAAATCAATTGCTTCCTGTAACCATCGGTGAGTTTCTAACACCTCTCCACTGGAATTTTGGACCACTCTTCTTTTGCCAACTGCTCCAGATCTCTCAGATTTGAAGGGTTCCTTCTCCCAGCTGCTGTTCTGAGATCTCTCCACAGGTGTTCTGTGGGATTTAGATCTGGACTCATTGCTGGCCACCTCAGAACTGTCCAGCACATTGTCTGAAACCATTTCTGGGTGCTTTTTGAAGTCTGCTTTGGGTCATTGTCCTGCTGTAAGACCCATGACCTGTGATGGAGACCCAGCTTCCTGACACTGGGCCCTACATTGTGCTCCAGAATTTGTTGGTAGTCTTCAGATTTCATAATGCCAGACAAACATCCAAGACATACAGTGGCTGAAGCAGCAAAGCAACCCCAAAACACCAGTGAACCGCCACTGTGTTTGATTGTAGGGACTGTGTTCTTTTCTTTGAAAGCCTCATTTTGTTTTCTGAAAACAGTAGAATGATGAGCTCTACCAAAAAGCTCTACTTTAGTCTCATCTGTCCACACGACATTCTCCCGGATGGATTGTGGCTTCCTCAGGTAAGTTTTGGCAAACTCCAATCTGGCTTTTTTATGTTTCTGTTTCAGCAGTGGGGTCCCCCTGGGCCTCCTACCATAGCATCTCTTGTCATTCAACAGATAATGCGAGCTGACATTGTTGCACCCTGTGTCTGCAGGTCAGAGTGAATTTGTTTGAACATTGATCGAGATTCTTTATCCATCATTCGAACAGTCCATTGCAATTTGTCATGTTTTTCTCTTTCATCCAAATCCAGGGAGATTAGCTACCGCACCATGGGCTGTAAACCTCTTGATAATGTTGTACATAGTGGACACAGGAACAGCAAGATCTCTGGAGATTGACTTGGGGCCTTGAGATTGTCCATGCTTTTCCACTATTGTGGTTATTCTTTGTCTATCTTTGTTCTTCTTTCTTTTCTCCATGCTCAGTGTGGTGCACGTGACACAAAGTTCGTCACCTTTTCTCATTTTAACTGGTTGCATGTGTTGGACTTAACCGTCCTGCATGTTCATTTCTGAGGAAGAGTCGAAGTCAGAACAACCTTTAAGATATTTTTATTACAATGTTCAAGAAAAGCAATACAGAGCTCTGGGTTCCGTCTCTATCTGAAGCCCTATCCGCACACAGAATTATGGTTCACAGCCTCTTTCAGGAAGCCGGAACCCCTAGTCTCCTCACCACAGAGAATTTATAAAACAGTCATGAATATGCAAATGACGTTAGATCTGACGTCATCCGTGCTGTCCTTCATCCTCGTTCCTTGGTTGGTTTGTTGACCTCATTCTGACCCCTCATTTGGTGATCTTGTCGCCAGGCAGATTTTGATCTATGAAATCCTGAGAATAACATCCTGACCTTTCTATGCTCTAAGCACATAGACTGTTTTAGGGACAGCACCTATGGCTCACGTCTCTTCTACTCTTGTGACCGGCAGCGTTGCTATGCAACCTGGCCTTGTTCCTGTTTGTGGTTTCCTGTCTGATTCTTACAGCCTACACATGTCTGCTATATTCTTAAAGACAAGTGAACTGGTTAAAACAAAAGGAAATTATAAAGCATATGATACTAAAATAAACATGTAGATATATTTGCTAATCCAGATTATAGTAGAATAATCGTAGAAGGCCTTATATCCTCACAACTCTTCTTGCAGACAGTCTCAGTCTGCATCTGCGCAACTTCCTGTTGTTCTGAGTCTGCACTTAGACACACAGCATTTCTAGTGCACAGGTCAAGCCATTATAAAGGTCAAGCAGATTAAACAATCTTTTAAACAGTTTTGCAAATACATAACATAGCATTATATTATTTTATCAAGAATTTCTTTCTACACATGTCTGAGTTCTATATTGCCAGCACCTGTTGATTGCTACAGTTGGGTTTCATTACAAATTAAAGGAGTGTCACGTGCTTGAAATACAACTATTTCTGATGAAAGGACCCTCCAATTCTATCAGTGGCACAACAATGAGGTGATTCAACACCTCTTGCTACAGGATCATTTTGCCTGAAAATCTCTTTGGAGCAGCCTCACATCAAATCAAATCAAATTTTATTTGTATAGCGCCAAATCACAACAAAAGTCATCTCAGGACACTTTACAAAGTAAGGTCTAGACCTTACTGTTATCACTATTATTACAGAGGGAAAACCCAACAAATCCCCCTTGAGCAAGCACTTGGCAACAGTGGGGAGGAAAAACTCCCTTTAACGGAAGAAACCTCCGACAGACCCCGGCTCTTGGTGGGCGGCCTTCTGCCTCGACCAGTTGGGGTGAGTGGATAGAGGAGAGAAAAAAGAAGAAAAGCAACAAGACACAACAAACAATTAAACACTGTTCAGGTTGATGTGGCCGATAACTGTGCATCAGAAACACAGAGCTCCAGAGCCAGGACAACCTGCAGAAAGGTACAGGGAGAGAGAGAGGACACACTATGGGAGAGAGCAGACACAAAGTCAGTGATGTATAATAGTGACATATAGAAGCATGGAGA
>NW_018127921.1:5221787-5232950 GCF_001952655.1 Monopterus albus | reverse complement strand
TTAAAAGCCTGTGGAACATAACTTGTTAATAGAGAGAGGTTAATCAGATCTAGTATGGATGTGTTGATTAGGGGAAAGACGTCTTTTGAGCCGCCTGGTCGGGATGGGGTCCAGGAGACATGTTGATGATTTAGATGAAGCAATTGTTGAGGTCAACTCAGAGAGATCTATAGGGGAGAAGTAGTCCAAGTATAAATGAGGTCTTACAGATGTTTCTAAAGCCATTGTAGTAGATGGCACATTCGCGAGAGCTGTGGGAATGGTCCGACCAATTTTTTCTCTAATAGTTGTGATTTTATTTGTAAAGAAGCTCATGAAGTCATTGCTGCTGAGATCTAAGGGAATGTTAAGCTCAACAGCACTGTGGCTCTTTGTCAGCCTGGCTACAGTGCTGAAAAGAAACCTGGGGTTGTTCTTATTTTCCTCAGTGATGAATAAAATGCAGTTCTGGCACTACGAAGGGCTTTCTTATATGTTATTAAACTATCTTTTCAGGCTATGAAAAACAGGCAGTAAACAATCCAGGCAGACAAAGCAATGCCTATTGTGAAATGAGATAAGTAGGAATAAAAATAGAGTACTTAAAAACAGAGACCTGTACGGATCTGTATAATCTGTGCAATGTATACATATTTACTGGTATTGCACTGAGGAAAGGTATTGCACTAAGGGTTATTGTCCAGTCATACTGTTGTGGGTCAAGTGTTCATCAGAGTGATGGCCTGGGGGAAGAAACTGTCCTTGTGTCTGGTTGTCTTGGCGCACAGTAACCTGTAACGCCATCCAGAGGGGAGAAGTTCGAACGGATTATGTCTCAGGTGTGAGGGGTCTGCAGTGATCCTCTCTGCCCTCCTTTTGCCCCACGAGGTGTTCAGGTCCTCCATGGAGGGCAGGCTTGTACCAATGACCTTTTCTGCAGTCCTGACTGTTCGCTGAAGTCTGTACTTGTCCTGTTTGGTTGCTGAGCCAAACCAGACAGTGATGGAAGTGCAGAAAACAGACTCGATGATTCCTCTGTAGAACTGTATCAGCAGCTCCTGGGGCAGGTCGAACTTCCTGAGCTGGCGCAGGAAATACATCCTCTGCTGTGCGTTCTTGATGATGGTCCTGATGTTGGACCTCCACTTCAGGTCCTGGGAGATAGTGGAGCCCAGGAACTTGTAGGATGTTACTGCTGATACAGTGCTGCCAAGTATGATGAGGGGGGTTAAGGTGGGGGGGCTCTTCCTGATGTCCACCGTCATCTCCACTGTTTTGAGCGTGTTCAGCTCCAGGTTGTTGTGGGTACACGACAGGACCAGCTGCTCAACCTCCCGTCTGTAGGCTGATTTGTCGTCATCTTGGATGAGACCAATGACCGTTATATCATCAGCAAACTTTAGGAGCTTTGAGACGCAGTCAGTGTAGAGTGAAAACAGCAGAGGAGAGAGCACACATCCCTGGGGGGCTGCCTGTGCTCATAGTCCGGGTACTGGATGTGGTATTCCCCAGCCTCACCTGCTGCTTCCTGTCTGTCAGAAAGCTAGTCATCCATTGACAGGTGGGGGCAGGCACAGTGAGCTGGGTCAGGTTGGAGTGGAGGATGTCTGGGATGATGGTGTTGAATGCCGACTATTAAAACTGTCTTAAATTGGTCTTAACAGGCTCTGAAGCTAAGGCAGAGCTGCTTATTAAAGCTGAAGAGAGATCAATCCGTGCAGTAAAAAGTTATAAATAAATGTGTGCTTTTGTATGTGTGCAAATTTCAGTAACCATAGCAACATTATATAGTGACCTCTTTGTGATATTCAGAGCCGTTGATCTTAAACATGCTCCACAGCTGCATATATTTAAGGGAGTGCTGAGGTGTTTAAGTTCCAGACCAAATAAAGAAGAAAATAGCCAGTAATAAAAGAGTGGTGTCTCTTTGTATTTCACAGCAGTCAGTTGGTCTATGTGGCACCTTCTTTTGCTCAAAGTTGAAAAGAGCCACAGCAGACTTCTTGCCAAGTTCCTGTTTCTATAAAATGCACAAACCTGCCCCACAGACATATAGACATATATACAGATTTGTGAGATTGGGCTTTATGCATGTACACATTTGTAAGCACACGTATTGTTATCACCTTTTCCTGCATCTTAAACTACTTTTTTATACAGCCATAAGGTTGGAGAAGAAGTCGAAAAGAGAAACAAATTACCAGAAACATTTTAGAGATCAGATGGGTCATACCTTCAAAAATCCAAATCCATTATCCTAATGGCATTTGATTCTGAACAATGGATGCCCCTAAAGAATCACCCATTGTGGGGCCATAATTTTATAAATACAAGCCCCGTTCTCTGCCCCGCCATGTCAAGGCATTTCACCTAATGGCTGAAATGGCACTCCTCCACTCTCCTTTTCAGGGAGACTATTCAGAAAGTGCCAACAGGCATCTCACTGTAGTGCTGGTGATTGGTCATGTCATGTCATGCCATGCCCTTTGGGTATGCCGTTGTGTTGGCTGTTGAGTGTGTTAGTGGGTGCACATGAGAATACAGAAGAGTTGTGCGTGTGTGTGCGCACATATGTTTCTGTGTTTCTGTTCGCATGTGCAGTACATATGTTAAAGCATTAAGGGATTGCACAGTCAGGTTTAAGGGTTCTGTGTTTTGCAGATGACTCTCAGAGTCAGCATGGTATATGGTAAAGTATTGTTATAGTTAGTCCCCCTCGACAGGAGGGTGAGGGAGAACTGGGGTTGGACTCAAGATAGCTGACCCAGGTGCTAGTACAAAAAAAAGGTGGTTTATTTGAATAAATACAAACAAAGTGACAACAGGGTCTATAATACTTACAACCAGGGAAGGGCAGTGATGACTAAGGAGACCAGGACGAACAGGTAAACACACAAACTAACGGCAGGAAACAGGGTAAGTATAGTCCATAACATATAGCAATGCTCCGGAGACGAATCAAAAATATGTAGTGTAGTGTGAATAGCGTAGCACGTATGTAGTGTGATAGAGTCAAGCCAAAACGCACAGTGTCTGTCAGCGTAGCATTCTATCAGCGGTACTTGGTTACGTATAATATGTAGTGTAAATTAGTGTACCATGCAGGTAGTGTGGTAGAGTCAAGCCAAAACGCACAGTGTCTGTCTGTCAGCGTAGCATTCTACCCCACTCCAGGTTGCGCAGTACATAGCTATGTTAATGTTCCGGTGACGACGAAGCGTCTGCCAGAGGTATAAGTAAGGAGCAGGTAATCATCGGGATGCACCCCAGCTGTGTGCATCGACAAACCAGTTGCTAATTACTGGAATGCAACACAGCTGAGGTGCAGAGCCCACGTGATGGAGAGAGCAGAGGAGAGAAAGATGGAGGAGAGGCAGCGGCCGCCGAGCAGCCCTGACAAGTATAACATCTGTAGGTGGCATTCTGTGCATACACAAATTGTAGTCCATACTATATTGAATGACTGTTTAGAAACTTGTGTAAAGAAAAAGCCCAGTGGTCGGGGTTTGCTTTAAACCATGATTATTAGTGTGTGTGGACATTGATGTGAGTTTATGCTAATATTTCCAATATTTTCATTCAGTTCAGTTTCAGCTTCAAATAAGCCAACCCTCTCCTCCCCTAAACATTACATTCCTGTGCAACTAAATGGCAAATGCAAATACAGTATGTTTTTCAGGGACCATATTTGATTGTTGGATTATATCCCACAGCTCTTGATTAAGAGAGAGCAAAACTTAAAAATATGCTGACTGTCCTCATCCCTTCGTATGTGTTTGTATGTTTCCATAGGAAAATGCAGAGCTTTGTTCATTCATGAAGTAGGTTGTATCGGAATACAATTCAAAAATTGAATTCTTCTCCTATGAAACATATCTGCGTTGCATAGAAATGTCTAGGAGGCTTCATCAGTTCTGATGAAGCCTCTTGGGTGAGAGGTGAAACGTCTTCGGCCTAGAAATCTAAGTCCAGTTGATTTTTTCTAAGTTTTTTCAGTTTAACAACTGTGTAACATTACCACCACACTGTCTTATTTAAACCACCAAGTTACTGTTCTATAGCCTACTCAGTCACCCTGTCTCCTAGACATTTCTATGCAACGCAGATATGAAGTTTTTTCAGTTTATTATGACCTGGATTACTGAGAATCTGCAGAGACACAGTTGTTAAACCTCAGTTTTTCCCTTCATTGTGTTTTAATGAAGCTGGATTGTCATTATATTTTTGTGATAAAATATGTAGACAGTTTTATATCCTCCCCATTGTCTGTCAAAGTCAATATAAATCCAGGGTTATGACAGCAGCTGTGTGATATATTACATTTTAACTGAGTGTTGACAAAGAAGTTATCTTTTTCACTGTAGTAACATACTTAACATGTTGTTTACTATTTCAGTAAACTATGGTGCTGTGTTAACCATGTTTAACAGATCTTTGACTAAATAAGTGAAACCCAGTGTAACAGATTATAATTCTTTATCTTGCGGAGTATCTGTATGATAAGGAATATGATCAGATAATTCAGATACCTATTTGCGCATCCTCAAACAGTATACCAGGCTTTCCAACGCCCTGGTGGCAGAAAGGAGAACTGCAGGTTGGATTTTATGAGTCTGGTGCACAGTTAAAAACACTACATTACTGATGCAACACCACTGCCAGGGCATTGCACACATAATGCAGTGAAAAAGTATGAATGTCTACATCTGTATATCATGTTGGGTAAAAATACAGAAACAACAAATTTATGCAGAATACAGACACATCTTCTGTTAGCTCTCCTAATTCAACACAGTACTACATACACATTACATGCATTTGTATATATGTTTATTCCTATTTATATGAGAAAATAGGTAAATTCTTTAGTATCTTCAGTTTCTCCAAAAGCGGATCTTCACAGCCATGCATAGCACCTCAGGGCATTGCAAACTTGAGCTTGGCTGAGAGAGAAATATGTCAACTTCTATTAATTCACAAGTATCATTGAGTATTGATTTGTCACAGATGTTGTTAGAACAGCTCAGAGATCAAAAATTTCCATGCTAACTTTCTGAGTCAAAGTATTTGTGCAGTAGACCTTTTGAAACTTTTTTTGTATGATGCAGTCATGGTACTGGGTAAAAAAAAATCAGCTCTGTGAATCATGATATTCAGTTTAAACCTTGATTTTAAAACCTGCTTCATTCAAAATCAGTTTTTGTTAAACATTTAGCATCCAGCACCAACAATCCCCTTATCTGTATTTTTACATAGCGTAATCATAACATATTTCTCTGATTTCAGTCATTCCCAGTGCTACTGCTAAGAATTATGCTCCCTGCAGCAGTATGTCACATGGTGTGCTAATGTGATAGACTTAAAGGTAACATCATTAACTCATTACCCATATTCTGAGACATTACTTTGATAACCAAACAAACCAGATCATTACTGAGAAGTCTGGCTAACTCTACCAGCTTCAACACATTGTGTGCCAAAGCAGGTTCCAGTTTTTGTTTGCATGTAATTTGCTACTTGGTTCAGGGTCCAATATTCAAACTATTTGGCACATTTGCATCTCAGTGTTAGCTCATAGGCAGACAGTCATTGCATCAGGTGCTGTGATCCATGCTGCTCTTTCTTCTGCCTCTCCAAAGGCAGACATTGATGTCTGGGGAAATATGCTCATTTGCTTTTTTTACTGAGAGTTAGTTGAGAAAATCGACATAACTTTCATATCTGCCTGTTTAATACAAATCTACAGGATTGTATGGGTTAAACAAACAAGATATAATATGTTAAATAGTGACCCTAAGGTTTTCTTTTTTTACCCCCTTTGGACAGGCTAGCTAAGCAAACCACCTGATGGCTCAGGCTTCATATTTAGCGACCAGACGTGAAAATGCATGCAATTTATCATCTGCCTGTCATATTGTAAATTTGAAGCTGGTCATCACATAGATAGCTTTATGTAGACAATTTTCTGCATGGCTCACCGCATCTCTGACTCAGTGTTTTCTTTTCCCTGTTTGTTTTTACTCTCTTTTTCCTGATCACTTCTTATTTCCATCTCTTCTAATCCTATCACCCTTTATGGTCCACATCTTCCATAGTGTTGCTCACTTTCAATCCTTCCTCCTCCTCTTTTTCTGTATCCAACCATGCTCTGCAATTCACTGTTCATATCCATCCTTCTGCCTCACACATATGCCACATATGCCAGAGAGCCACTCTCTCCTCCTACCTTCTCTACTCAGTAATGAATAGGGCCATATAGTGATTGAGCCCCTCTCCTCCTTTTGACCAACTCAGATTTTGTGTGAAAGAGCAGCATCTATCAAGACTGTTACACTACCAACCCCTGCTGCAGCAACGTGATTAGAAAGTCTAAATGTGTGTGTGTGTGTGTGTGTGTTGGGGGGGTGCAAATTTGAAGAAGGGCAGGAGGAGCAATTTGATAACACCATGTTAGGTTGGGTGCTACCCTGGGAGACACCACTCAAGCACAATACAGTGCTACTCACCAGCCCTTCACTACAAAATCTGAGTAAATGTTACAGTGATTATTGTGAGTGAATTCATTATGGTTACATGCACAGCAGGTGGTGAGGCAGGACTAAGACCTAAGGTAATCCTCACAGTGTTATCTCATTCCAAAGGAGGAGTTTAATACTATCAGTCACGCCTGCTTTTAATTACAGGTGGTCCACATGGCTCAACATTCAGTCTTAGGCCAGGTGTCATATGCACAGCATTGAAACACAGGTAGTAGTAGTTCAGTGCACTTTTATTAAAAACATAAAGCAAAGGAAAGTTCTTGTTTCTGATTTGATGGCAGAAGTCTGCTTAAACTATGTAACAGGGCAATTACAGATTAATCTGGTCAACGGTCTACCTACTTCCTTAAATTTTAGCACATACAAGATTAAATTACAGGATTTTTGTTGGGTGACATACATTAAAAAGATATTTTTGTATTGAAATATTCAGACAGCAAAGTAAAACAAATACCGTGATACTTTTTACAGAGTTTGCTTGAATGAGCAAAACAGCGCTTATTTAAGTCACTTGTTTAATGATTTGTTGCATGTATGGAAGTGTGTGTGAAGAAGAATAATAGGAGAAGGAAAGAGAGGTACAGAGGGGTAGAATGGTAGTTTTTTTTTTTAATTATTAAAATCCTTGTGCCATGGTGCAAGCGCTTCTGACACAGGGCTGTTGTCATGTGTCATTGTCCTATTGTGTTTTTATTAATGGCATCCCTACACTGATCAGCCATAACATTATGACCACTGACAGGTGAAATGAGTAACATTATTTGTTACAGTGGCACCTGTCAATGTGTGGGGTATATTAGACAGCAAAGAAACATTCAATTCTCAAAGGTGATGTGTCGTAAGCAAGAAAAATGGGCAAGTGTAAAGATCTGAGTGAATTTGACAAATTGTGATGTCCAGATGACTGGGTCAAAGCATCTCCCAAACTACAAGTCTTGTTAGGTGTGTCCAGTCTACATTGGCTAGAAGCTACCAAAAGTGGACTAAGGAGGGACTATGCTAACTGATGATAAGGTTGATCTACTGTAGATTAAACGTTCGTCCTTTTCAAAAGTTTCCATTTTGTTTGAATCTTTGTTAAAATGAAAAATACTTTACACTGGGCTCTGTGATAAACATTCTGCAGCTAGACTGGTGACATCACTGGTGGTGGGGAGGCTGTTGAATTTGTCTAAAAAGTCTCTCTAACTTGTCCTCATGTCTACAGTTTTCACTCCTTTTACACAGTAGACAAACTTGTGCTCTTCCTGACAGTATATTTATGGAAGCAAACCGATTCACAGAAAATGCATAGTGAGCTGCTGAGTGACATGAGTGCTGACCAACTGCTGCATTGACTCCTGTGTACACAGCATTATGCAGGCAGTCATAATGTTATAGCTGATTCATGTATTTCTATCTGCAAACTTGGGGAACACACTAATATGCTCTTAATGGCAATACTAACATGCTGATGTTTAGCAAATATAATATTTTAACAATTAATTATTAGCATGTTAACATTTGCTAACTAGCACTAAGTGCACACTGCAACTGAGGTTGATGGAAGTGTTATTAATTATTTAAATGTAAACCAAAATACTGGACAAAATGAGTTTTGATCTGATGATGAAACGTGCTTTCATTTTCTGAACACAGAAAGAAAGAAAGAAAGTCACTTTCAGCTTTTCCCATTTAGGGGTCGCCACAGCGAATCGTCACACTGACGACTCGCATGTTGACATTAGGCACGTGTTTTACGCTGGATGCCCAGATGCCTGCAACTACGATTCGAACCCGGGCTGCAGCGGCGAGAGCACTGCGCCTAGAACATGAATGTTCAAATTTGACCACAGTTCATCTAGTAGTTCTTGAAAAAAATCACATAATACCACATATGTCTGCCTCAAGTCAGTGTGATTCATCAAAACCCATTTAATACTGTTGAGGTATTTCAGTCTGGACTAAAGCAGTGGATGAATAGTCTGGCTGGCTGACATTGCCATCCATAGAACTTTGCTGCTATCATGGCTTAAATGTGTTTACCTTACATTACTGTACTTTTGACTTGCAATTATAGGACAGTTAGACAATTAGATTTATGCATCAAGCAGGCAACTGTGTTTTAGTTTTAATCATTACTTCTGTACATTCATGTCTGTAAAAGCTTTTATTCACAATAAGAAATGTCCATACATTCCTCAGATTATGAAACAGAAGGACTGATTTTGCAGTATACTGTAGCTGGACAGATGCCTTTAAATTTAAATTTACATCTCTGCCTGCACAGAATCACCTACCTTTAGTTGAACTCCCTATTTTGTGGCATTCATGTGGATGTACGAATTTCAATGTACAGGGAAACATGTTTCCTAACTGTGCATATGACAAATAAACACTTTGAACCCTGTCATTTAGTTTTACTGTGTTTTTTTTTGTTTTGTTTTTTTGTTGTTATACTGTAATCAGTTGTTGGTGTTTGTATGTTTTTTCTGTCTCTCCCTCTATGCTGCTATGTGCCTTGTGCCTCTATGTGTGTGTGTGAATCTGTTTGTGTGAAGGCTACTAAGCCACCAGTGGCAGGTAGATGAGGTGTTTCCCTCAGGGAGTAAATGTTGTTGGCTTTGTCCTTTTTGTCCTGTGGGGTCTGTGACAACACTTTGCCTGTGGCCATGATTAACTGATACCTGGGAGGCAAAGCTTGTGGGACAGGAAGATGCTGAGTAGGTTCTGGACAGTCAAAATACCACAGAAGAAAGTAAAAGTAGAGATTAAGGTAAGAGAACAGGATGGGAAGAGGTATTAGTAAAGATAACCAGGAGTAGCAAAACACGGGAAAGGGGGCAAAGCGGGCACAAATGAATCAAGTTAATTATTTAGACATGAGCAGACAAGTCATGAGAGAAAGTGAAGAAGTGAGAGGAGCTATGGAGAACGAGAGATGGGGATAGAAAAGAGAAACTGACAGAGCAAGAAAAGAAATAACTAACATCTTGAATATGGTTAATAAAAAGAAATCTATTTTTTAACATGTAACTGACTCACTATCTTGCTGTGTATAGAGGAGCAGTCAAACCAAGAATCCTTTTGAAAGGAGCTTTTGATGTAACACTTCCCATATTTTTTTCTGTATTATCTGCAATTATTAATCCCCACCAGTTTCTCAATGGCTGAATATTTCCAGCATGGTGTGTTTGCCTGCCAGTGTGTGTATGTATTGTGTGGAGTGCCAATGCAAAAAAAGAAATTGTGGGTTCATGCGTAACATATGACAGAAAGACAGGCTGACTGAATATTTCACATGAGGTTAGGTTGTATGGTCCTCCCTCCATGGCAGTAAAAATTGGCATGCAAATCATCTTGTGTGTATGTGTGAGAGAAACCCACTGAGATCTACAGCTGTGTTTTATGCATGCTTACCCACTGAATCATGTGTTTGGTATAAAGATGGAGCAGAAAAAGTAGTAACAAACAAAAGGCACAGGGTGGTTGAAAAGACAAATATATTTGTAGTGCCCACACGTCCAAAGCAAATATTTTGAAGAGATGTTTATTCTGGGGAACTCAGAATATTCATAATTAATAAACTAATTTTAATTTCCAGGCATTGAGAAGAAGGAAAGAACCTCACCCTGCCCCTAGAGCTAAGCTGATTATCTGCTTAGTGTTTCAAAGACATTTTATGTGTAAGACCCTATCAATCCATCCTTTGCAAACAAGCCAGATGTGGACATCAAAAGGGCCTATCCTAGTCTCCATGACTACAAGAGACAGGCTTCCCCCTCTCTTTGTGACCTTTACTCCTCTATAATACACATCTAGGCCTTCGCACTCTGACCTTAGACAGTAAATTGGCCTAGTTCAAACAAACCCAAGATGGTTGATCGTCTTATCTGATCTCTTTCTAGAGGAACGCAGACACTATAACCTCCCTATCTCCACACTGAAGATAGAATATACAGGTGCAGCTCAATAAATTAGGATATCGTGGAAAAGTCCATTTATTTCGGTAATTCAACTCAAATAGTGAAACTCGTGTATTATATACATTCAGTACACACAGAATGAAGTAGTTTAAGCCATTGGGTCTTTTAATTGTGATGATTTTGCTCACATTTAACAAAAACCCACCAAATCACTATCTCAATAAATTAGAATACCTCACAAGACATATAAAAAAACATTTTTAGTGAATTGCTGGCCCTCTGTATATGTACTCAATACTTGGTAGGGGCTCCTTTTGCTTTAATTACTTCCTCAATCCGGCGTGGCATGGAGGTGATCAGTCTGTGGCACTGCTGAGATGGTATGGAAGCCCATGTTTCTTGGACAGTGTCCTTCAGCTCATCTGCATTATTTTGTTTCCCATTTTCCTCTTGACAATACCCCATAGATTCTCTGTGGGGTTTAGGTCTGGTGAGTTTGCTGGCCAGTCAAGCACACCAACACCATGGCCATTTAACCAACTTTTGGTGCTTTTGGCAGTGTGGGCAGGTGTCAGATCCTGCTTGAAAATGAAATCAGCATCTCCAAAAAGCTGGTCAGCAGAAGGAAGCATGAAGTTCTCTCTGTGCACCAACACCAGCAGATGACATTGCACCCCAAATCATCACAGACTGTGGAAACTTAACACTGGACTTCAAACAACTTGGGCTATGAGCTTCTC
>NW_018127921.1:5207818-5221742 GCF_001952655.1 Monopterus albus | reverse complement strand
GCTAAGACACCTCTGACATTGTCTGTGGTTCAGGAGTGGCTTGACAAGAGGAATACGACAACTGTAGCCAAAAGTTCTTGAAACGGCAGTGTGTGGTGGTCCTTGATGCCTTGACCCCAGCCTCAGTCCATTCCTTGTGAAGTTCACCCACATTCTTGAATCGATTTTGCTTGACAAGCCTCTCAGGGCTGCAGTTCTCTCGGTTGGTTATGCATCTTTTTCCTACCACCCCACCTTCTGTTAACATGCTTGGATACAGCCAGTTTCTTTGCCAATGAATGTTTGTGGCTTACCCTCCTTGTGAAGGGTGTCCGTGGTCCCCACCTTCTGTTAACATGCTTGGATACAGCCAGTTTCTTTGCCAATGAATGTTTGTGGCTTACCCTCCTTGTGAAGGGTGTCAGTGATTGTCTTCTGGACAACTGTCAGATCAGCAGTCTTCCCCATTATTGTGTAGCCTAGTGAACCAAACTGTGAGACCATTTTAAAGGCTCAGGACACCTTTGCAAGTGTTTTGAGTTGACTAGCTGAGTGGCATGTCACCATATTCTAATTTATTGAGATAGTGAATTGGTGGGTTTTTGTTAATGTGAGCCAAAATCATCACAATTAAAAGGCCCAACGGCTTAAACTACTTCATTCTGTGTGTACTGAATTTATATAATACACGAGTTTCACTATTTGAGTTGAATTACTGAAATAAATGGACTTTTCCACGATATTCTAATTTATTGAGCTGCACCTGTAGAAGATAGAAAGAATGTGGAGAGACTGCCATAAAACCTGGTTCAATACTCCCATTCTCTTTTTGACAATGAAATGTTCTTAGATTTGGAAATTGAAATGTGAAAGTTGTGTAAAATATCTATAAGCAAGTTAGAAATGTTTAGTCTAGTTGATAAATGATCCTTGAACTTGTATATATGAAAATGTTTCCATGAGGTTTTGCCTATTGTCCTTAAGATATCTGAAACTCAGCTATCACAAAAGATTACTTTCAAGCTCACTCCAAAACACTAACTTAGACTATTGCTCCAAACACTAGTTTAAAATATTTAAATGCTATTGATTCTCATTCTATGATTGTGTGCTTAACATAAGTCTTGCTTATGTTCTTTTGTTTTCAAAGTTAACCGTCCTTTCTCCTCACAGAATCCCTTTTTATGTCAAACTATGTGTTGCTTAATTTCTGTATAAATGTTAGTTATTCCACATTCCAAAAGAACCAGTCAGGAACTCATTGTCATGACAACAGAGTCTCAGCCAGTCAGAAGACTCCGTGGACTCCCGACCAATCAGGCAAAGCCTAGGTCAGCGCATGACTACTTGAGTAGTCGAGTAGTTGTTGCTCTCAGAACAGAATGAGTTGGAAAAGATAATGAGGAATGTCTGAGCCGCCGAATTGTGCCTCGTCTGTGTTTTTGTGTTTTTTCCAAATTTTATGCTCACATCATGTTTGTTTGTTTTTTTTAAGCAAACGCTACAGGGTTTTTTGGTAACGTGGCAGGAAGCTGACCTGAAGTAAAATTCAAAGTACTTCAGCCAAAGTTTGTAGACAAAGAAACCTTTGTGTAATAAAGTTGAAAGCAAGTTATATTTAAGCCAAATTGTTTGTTAAGCTCTAAAGACACCATCAAAACGATCCTGTGCTGATCAGTTTACTTTAGATACGGCTTTCCTTTGAGACACTCCCAAACACCAGAAATGCAGAAGGACCCTGGTGAAGACAGCATCTTGGATGAACCCTTGGCCACTGAGAAGTAGCTGCACTGGAGAGCAAGCCCAGCCAAATCCAGTGGCGACAGATTTGGAACTCTGGACCCAGCTCAATTTTGGCCCAAAAGGGCTCCAAACCCATCACTTTTCCTTCCCTTGCCACGTGGGCCCTGCCAACTGCTAAAAGCAACCTGGTAAACCGATGTGTCATGAAAACCGTAGTTATTACTAAATTAAACTCTCTAACCTCTCCAGATTTGTGACTAGACCCCTGAATTTAAATCTAAAATCTAGCTCAATTTTAGGTCATTTTTAACTCATCCATCACAATTTAAACAGTGGACAATCTTTGTTACAAATGTACCATTGCATTGAATTACTCATCTTGCTCATTTTCCCTGTGGACATATTGTAAATAAACTTACTGTTTGTGGGCACCCTGTGAGCTTGACCTATGTATTTTCTCTGTTTTTTGCCTGTTTTGTCCTGGTTCCCTCTTTTTTTGGAGTTGGCCTTTGGACTCTGTGTTTTGGGACCTGGTGGCTTGGTCTTTTGGTTTTGTTTTTCTCGTGCTCTCCTTCCTGGCCTCCCTCCTCCCGCCCTGCTTGGCCTTGCTCTGGTTTTGGGTTTCTTTTGTGTTTTGGATGTCTGGAAGCCATCCTTGACGTGGGGTACTGTCACAGTTTGGACCCTTGCTTCCTGTTTTTGTGTGTTTTTTTCCCCGTTTTGCCCTACTGCTCTGCCATGTTAGTCTAATCACTCTATCACATCCACCTGCTGCTCATTACCTCCCGGTTCAGCTCCCCATATATATGTCCCTTTTCCATTTGTTCCCTGCTGGTTCATTGGTGATCACACACCCCTAATTCCTGATGACTGTCACGTACCTACGTTCCCGTCTCTACACTTACCCGATCGCCAGTTGGTCTTGTTGCTACCCGACATTTTCCTGCCCCCACTCTCTCTTGATATCCTGTTTGGCTTGAGCTGCACACCTGATCTCCTTTCCACAAGCTCTCCTGTGGAGTAAGCAACTCACCTGCTACTTACCTGTTTTCTCCTGCTCTCCGGCGTGTAGAAGACCAACACATCATGCTCTCCCATTTTGTAAGCAACTCACCTGCTACTTACCTGTTTTCTCCTGCTCTCCGGTGTGTGACAGACCAACACATCTCACTCTCCCTCTGATTCTCCAATGTGAATGTAACATGCACATTGAGTTATCCCGAGAGTCAAGCTACTCACCTGATCCTCCTACTCCCTGGCCTGAATACACCTACACACCAATCTCCCCTGCTAAAGAACTACTCTTCCCTCCAAACCTCAGACAACTCACCTTCTCCACTCACCTGTACGCCACGGTCCTCTGGTTCCCCTGACTCCTGCTGTCCGGCTTCCACAACCTGCACGCCAAGGTCCCCCTGGTCCTACTGGTTCCTGCCAGACCTGTCCCCAGCTCTTCGCTGCTCTTCCTGTCTGTCCTGTCCAGAACCAACTCCACCTGCCTATCTCGTCCAGAACCTGCTCAGCCTCTGTCCCCTTTGTCCTCTACTCAGTATCTTGTTCCTTAATTACTTAAACTCTCCACTCCCTTGTCTGTGTCAGCACTTTGAGTCCACCTGTACCTGTCCCACTGTAACACAGTGTTTACCATGAGTGTTCAAGTCTAGGGAGATAACCTGAAAAAAATCTTCTTGTATCAGTGGTTTTCTGTTGACCAAACCCCCCTTTAAACATGGAATAAATGTTCCACCCTACCCTCATTTGTAAGCCATAGGTGCCCAGAAAAATATTCAGTAGTTATTTATCCATTTAATAATTAAACCTAAATTTAATTTGTAATACAGTTAAAGGTCATTAACTGCAATGTCACATGTTTGAATCTGGCTGGGGACCTTTGTTCCCTCATGTTCTGTGATTTCTTTACTGTTAATTTTTCAATAACAATGGCACTACATACACCAAAATACTTGTGTATTAAGCACTTATGCTTGACATAATTTCTGTACGAAACTCAATACACTCTTATGGTCCAGTTTCTTACTTGCTACCATGTGACCACAGTGAGTGGTCTCACCTTTTCATATGAGCAGTGAAAGTGGAAAGCACTATTCACACAGAACATACCCACACTGAAGGCCCAGCTTAGTTTACTGAGCATGTACAGCATTCATCACAGGCCCTGGGTATTTCCTGCTGTGTTGTTTTAGTTGTCAGTGATAAAGTAAATTCTCCTGGAAGTCATACCAACAAGTCAAATTGCCTGTTTTTCTGCATCTATGGACTCATCCACTTGAATGACATGCCATGGGGACTCACTAAGCCTCTCAAACAATCGCCCTTGCAATTTTGTCTTCTTCTATTCTTCTCAATTGTGTTAATAGAGAGGCCAGCATGCCCAGCCTTGTTAGCTGCCATTTCCCCAAAATGGCTCAAGCATTCATCCTTTAATGGAAGAGTGGAAATGGAAGAGCTAGTGGAAGAATTAACTTCTCTGTAATGTTAGACGTCAGCTTTTATTTTGACAAATTAACTGGAGTAGTAAATTGACAAGAGCAAAGAGGTGATGAAGACCTTTGTAAGGATACGATAAAAAAAGAAAAATTGTGAATTCTAAGTTGAGCACATTAGAGAGATTGCTGAAGTCACTATGTATTGCAAATAGACAAATACACTAGGAGCAGTGTGAACTGTCAGTCTAGTGTAGAACTGAAAGTGAGTGGAAGGGTGTAGTGAAGTATGAAGACACTCCACCTCAGAGAGATTTGTGTTGATCTAGAGGATCAGAGAAAATGCTAAACCAACTGCATGTTTTTTTAGGCTTCTACACACCCACACATATGTATCACCCAGCCAAAGCTAAGTTGATTGGTTCTTTAACAGCTTATGTTTGTGTTGTCACAGGTCCCAATTAGAAAATGAGTGGTTGAATTTAGCAGTTTCCTGCATGAGAAAAGGAAGATTTACATGTAGTATGTCCTACCAACAAAGATTACATTCAACCATGTTGACAGGTCTAGACAATGTCAAAATGAGTTGCACCCTTCTATATCTAATATTACTATAACTATAACTCGCTGGAAAAGGTGGTTTCAGGGACTAATTGTGGTTATAAAAAATATAGTCTGAAGATATGATGTGTTATTCTGCTGCATGGCTGTTGATGATGGCTGCTATTTTCCTTCAACATTTTTAGTGACTTTTGAATTTTCATAAAAATCCTTTGATATACTGTACACCAGGGGTGGGCAAACTACGGCCCGCGGGCCACATCTGGCCCATTGGTCCTTTTAATCCAGCCCGCCGAAGATTGGTACAGGACTGCCCAAATCAAATTATATCATAATTATGACTGCATCCCTTGTCCTGTAATGCCTGGTGTTCCACTAGGTGGCACATTAGGCGCGGTGATACATTAACTTGATTTTGCTGAGCCAGGGCTACTCTCTGTTATTACTCTGCTACTGCTCTGAACCCATCTGCAACAATGAGTGGGCCAAAAAAAAGAAAAGTCGACAGTGTGCCAAGTGTTCAATAAGGAATGGACGACTAAGTATTTTTTTACTGAATTCCGGTCAAAGGCTGTATGTCTTATTTGCCAAAAAAAAACAAAACGCTGCGGTTTTGTCATGATTCGGTTCCGCTGCTTCCTGTCGTGCTTTTATTTTGACATTACTCCTGTTTTGCTTCACCACAGTTTCAGTCTTTTTACTTTCATCATCACTCACATTAGTTTCACCTGCTCCTACATGTTTGCACTTGTTTTCACCTCTATTTAGGCAGCGTCCTCCCACCGGGACGCTGCCAGATTGTTCTAGACTCCAGCTCTGACTCTCCAGCATTATTTTGGTATTTCTTGTGTTTGACCCGAATCATGTGCTTTGAAAATTCTGTTCTGCCTTACCCTCTAAACTTCGGACTGCCTACTCTGAATGATTTATCGGACTTCCCTTTGGACAAAAAAAAACAAAACGCTGCGGTTTTGTCATGATTCGGTTCCGCTGCTTCCTGTCGTGCTTTTATTTTGACATTACTCCTGTTTTGCTTCACCACAGTTTCAGTCTTTTTACTTTCATCATCACTCACATTAGTTTCACCTGCTCCTACATGTTTGCACCTGTTTTCACCTCTATTTAGGCAGCGTCCTCCTACCGGGACGCTGCCAGATTGTTCTAGACTCCAGCTCTGACTCTCCAGCATTATTTTGGTATTTCTTGTGTTTGACCCGAATCATGTGCTTTGAAAATTCTGTTCTGCCTTACCCTCTAAACTTCGGACTGCCTACTCTGAATGATTTATCGGACTTCCCTTTGGACAACGCATTTTGGATTCCTTTGCTGTATGTGTTTGCTGGCTCTGACCTTGGACTTGTAGACCAACCTGTAAGTGCATTTTGTGTTACACCGTGTCTTGTCTTGTTTTTCTGTTCAGCGTTAGTACACACCTACTTGTTTTACCTACTTTGTGGGGACCAATTGGAATATTTTCACATCTTAAGTTCAGCATACTTTCAGCTAGAAAAGCCATTCAGGTATCAAAATGTTCAGTTCTTCAAGGACATTTCTACTTGTATTTATTGCTTCTCATCCTTCAGATTATTCAACAAAGAACTTCAGCCATTTCCTCTCATCCTTCAGCTGTTTCAGCAATTGATTTCAGGCATTTTCAGGACGATCTTTCAGCATATCTGCATCCACACGCATTTACGACAGGAAATGCATTTCTCTAGTTTACATTATATTCCACTGGATGAAAGTAATGACATAAAGGACACAGCTCAGCTTTTAATTTTAATCAGCTGGATTAATGACAGTTTTAAGATAACGGAGGAGTTAAAGGGGAAAACGTGGGGAGAGGACTTGTATGACAGAGTGTCGGGGGTCATCGAGAGGTACAAGCTACTTTGGAGTATGCTTGCCAATGTTACCACAGATGGATGGCCAAATCTGACTGGAAAAAACATCGGGCTGCTCAAAAGAATCCAGGAGAAAGTGTGAAAGAGGACAACCCTAAGCAAGAGGTATACTGCATAATCCACCAGAAAGCACTGCGTAAATTCGTATTGCACGTAGTAAAGACAGTTGTAAAGCTCGTTAACTTTATTCGAGCAAGGGGACTTCAGCATCGTCAGTTTATTAAGTTTCTTGAAGAAACTGACGCTGATCACCAGGACTTGCTTTATCACTCTAATGTCCACTGGTTACGTTTGGGGAAAGTATGTCAACGAGTGTGGGAGCTCAAACAGGAGATTATCTCATTTTTGGAGCTACTTGAGAAAGCTGACGATTTTCCTGAGCTGAGTGACACAGATTGGCTTTGTGATTTAGCTTTTGCTGGGGACATACTGGCACACAAGTAAGAGCTGAACGTGAAGCTACAAGGGAAAGATCAGTTTGTGCATGAAATGTTCACAAACGTCAGAGCCTTCAAAACCAGGCTAGCCTTATTCTCAAAGCAAATGTCAAATAAGTCATTCGCTCATTTCCCCACACTGGCTACGCTGAAAGAGGCCCCTCGACATGTGAAAAAAATACAGGAAATCACTGGACGACGTGCACGAAGAATTCTGCCATCGGTTCTCCGATTTTGGAAAAATTGACAAACACTTCAGCTGGTGTCATGTCCCTTCACACAAGACCCTGAAAAGGCGCCACAGGAGTTGCAGTTGGAACTGATTGATCTCCAATGTGACACCGTCTTAAAGGAGAAGTTCAACTCTCTTAAACTGGATAAGTTTTATGCTTCATTAAGTGCAGCCAAATTTCCAAACATCCAGAAGATGTGCCACAACAAAACTAACACCAGACTTTGATGCACTGGCAAAAAAAGGGTGATCAACAACACTGTTCCCACTAAAAGTGAATGTAAGTATTAACACTGTAATGCCTTTTATATGTTTATGTTTGATATGTATGCATCTGGTGCTGGCTCGGCCCGTCTGTCAAATTTTAAAAGTCCTCTGAGCCAAAAAGTTACCCACCCCTGCTGTAAACAGATTTGGATATAACAGCATAGTTATGAGAGTGGTGTAATGTTAAGAGATGATCATTGTGGGACAGCCAGTAATCAGGAAGAGGTCACACAAGTGTTCTGTTGTATGATTGTCGTATCATTTTCAAAATGTGTATTACTAACATGTTTTGTACATTGCATTTTAAAACAGTATGTGCATATGCATCTACAACTCTGGATGTGCCTTGCTACAGTAGTGCTATGGTAGACTGATGATACCATGATGTCCTACCATTATTCTTTCCTCCAAGGAAAACTCTGCTGTACCAGTTCCTGAGCTGCTGTTCTATATGCTGCAGCTGTCACTGGAAATCTAATCTCTGGAGAAAGAGGCAAGCAAAACACATTTCCAATAGGAAATAATAAAGACTCCCACTGTAAGTGCCTGATACATAATCTGTTGTTGTGTAGAATGTGGGGGCACAGTGTTGTGGTGGTTAGCACTGTCACCTCACAGCAAGAAGGATCCACGTATGAGCCCAGGCCAACCTGGGGCCTTTCTGGGTGGAGTTTGCATGTTCTCCCTGTGTCTACATGGGTTCTCTCCAGGTACTCTGGCTTCCTCCCACAGTCCAAAAGGTCGATCGATTGGTGACTTTAAATTGCCTGTAAGAGTGAGTGTGGTTGTTTGTCTACTTGTACATGTCAGCCCTGTGATAGACTGGCAACTTGTCCAGGGTATAGCCTGTAATCTCTAGCAACCCCCGACCCTTTTCAGGAATAAGCAGTATAGATGATGGATGTATAGATTGTATGAATACACCACTTCCATGTCAATTTTCCCATGTTTGATGCTAACTCTATTTAATCAGTCATTGCAAATTCTATTTATAATTCAATAACTGAATACACCTAATACACACAGAATGTCCCAATAAGTATACTGAAGTCACTAATGAACTGTGAAATACAATATGCACAAAATACAAAATGTAGGCAATGAGCTAACCTGGCATGCTTATCTCAGCAGAAAGCATTTAAAAGTAATCAATTGTGTATGTGGATGCATATGCACATTTCTGACAGATGGATGCCAGTGCATGTTCATATGTAGTTCTCCATGGACTTCTGTAGTGTGTGTGTGTGTGTGTGTGTGTGTGTGTGTCATGCTTGGTATTACATTGTGAGGTCTTGGTCTTCCTCATGGGGACCAGATGCTGGTGTCCACCATGTAAACCACAGAATTTTAGAGTTAAGACTTGGGCTAAGGTTAGGTCAGGATTAAGGTAAAGGTTTGGGCAAAACAAATACGGTTAGTCATTTTTCCAGAAATTAATGTAAAGTACCCATATGCACAATGAAAACAAACATTTGTGTGTGCCTGCGTGAATCTGTTTGTGTTAATAGCTAATTGCCTAATGCACAGTAATAAAATATTTTAAAGATGACCATAATTCTTCAGTTGGTGGCATTCAAAATGATAACTGTAGTGAACCTCTGAAAAAACAATGTCAACATTGTAATAGAATAGCAGTGAACGCTTTAAATTTAAACTGAATCGGATGTCCATGTATATACCTGCAAACCATGGTCGTGTACAATGCGTAAATTATGTTTCACAAATGATTGATTATGTCTCAGTAATTTGCACAACATCATACAGTAGTGACTTTGTAATTAGTTTTTAGGAATAATAAGTTAATTGACAGCTCACTGAGGTTGATTGTGAATTATTAGGTGAATGTTTCAAAGCTTTATCCTGAATAAAATATATTCAGTAAAACATGTTATTGACCAACATCTCCTCAAATTTCTGATGTATACACTCAAAAATGGGATTTATATTTTTGTTAGAGGAGGGTTGGGACAATGTCAGGTTGAAATACATACAGGAGTTCACTTCAACCATTGTACATATTACAGAAGAGAGCGATAAGAGTTGTGCACAAGATGGGGTATAGGGATCACACAAATGTAGCTTTCATACAGTCTAAATTGTTAAAATTCTTTGATTTAGTGGAATATAAGACTGCTGTGTTTATGTATAAAGCCAGGAACGACTTATTGCCTGGTGGAATCCAAAGGTTATTTGATGAAAGGGAAGGGGGAGCAAGAAATGTAGTTGTTTTCTAAATTTGTAAAAGGGAAACTGGATTGTAAGGTAGGGGAGTGAGGAAGTACTGTAGTAGGATTAAGTAGTACTGAGAAAGTGAGCAAAGAGCATGCATAGTGTGGCCTTTAAACTTCATTGATCCACAGTGCACACAGACATGAATGTGCAAACAGAAAATGAAGCATGAATACACATGAGTGATAACAACAGTGAAGGTGAATATAGGTGGTTTGGGAACAGTTTGAACTTCTCACTGGTCAAAGGTTTAGTGAGGGGATAGATTTTGTGAAGGCACAGGCACACACATACACACTTATTGCATCAGTTCTCCCACCATGACCCATAGGCAGCTCTGATGGCTAATTTCCAATGTAAATTAGTCGTCTGTGTGCTGAACATATCTGAAATGCCATTACTGACACTGATATTGTGAAATCAGCCATTAAAAGCAGAAACCTCATGAAAGGTTGTCAAGGGTCTGGGCTTGAATACTAATTATGAAAGAGCTTCACAGCTGAAGCAAGGGGCACGGACTTCAGTAGCCAGTGGTGACCATCCAGCAATTAAACACCTTGAATCCACTTTGAGTGAGTAACCAAGCTAACAGCTGTGTTTGGCTTATGAGTCTGTGTGTAAGGAATCTGGGACACACAGGCTGTGTTGTGTAATTCTGCTATTACAACTGCACACTGGGGAGATTGTACAATCGTAACATACTCCTGGTGACTTGAAATGAATTGCTAATTTGACAAAACACTGCAGTGTTGTGTATGAATGAAATGAACTGCATGACCTTTTTTCAGCACATCATTGTTGAACACACAGGATGTACTTTTTATTGAACCCTTTTACAAATGTTTCCGTTTGGTGAAATTTAGTGCACACTATAGACTCCACCAGTAGTTAAAATCCCCCATCTAAGTGGAAGTACATAACAAGGTAAGAATACTCCACTACAAATATATTTCTGTATTCAGTTTTGGGATTTTTAAAGTGGAGGTTTAAAAAAAAAACAATACTGATGTATCCCTATGTGCGTGATAATAGGTCTTTGTCATTGTAACTTCTCTTACTCCCCACACTGACCCTGAATTTTTCCATCTGAAACACCTCTATGCTGCAAAACAAAATCCACAACTCTCATTCTGCAAAAACACACACTTGTTTGTCTGAGGCTCAAATGCAGCTTCAGCTGTCCCACTAAGCTAATTTGAGTCAGCATATTTCACAGTCTATTTAAAACAAATTTCCCTCTTTTGTTTTCCTGGACAATACCTGAGCTGCAGTGGAGGGATATGTTATAGTAGCAGCATGTAAGCTCTATTACCCACAACCAGCTTTTTACTCATGTAAACGCATAATCACTATTGCTGTCTCTAGGTTATCATTATTTGGCCATGGGAGATATAATAGCATACACTAACATTTGTTTCTATAAAGCTAAGTCAGTGTCACTGTTACACTGTAGGCAAACTGCTGACTGTCATCACTGTGTGCTTTTTAGGAGCACTATCTTACACACGGGTACCTTTAGTTTAGATAATGGATAAATAACAACACCTAATGTATTTATTTGCACTTACCCCCTCGTCAGAGGTTGTTAGCTTGAATCTGTGCAATGCTTTGGCCCATCGCGGTTGTTAGCTCGAATCTGTGCAATGCTTTGGCCCATCGCTTGATTCTTTCAGAACACACTGGCTGAATGCAGGCATGTGAAGTCCAGATGTGGTAGAAAAAAATAAGAAAAACACAGGTGATGTCACACATGCCCAAATATAATTCAAGCACAGGAGCAGGTTTTACTGGTGTCCCAAAATCACAAACTGCAAAAATACTCCAAATCTGCATGAACCAAACTAATTTCTACTTCAACTCTGAATGCAACTTGAGTATTAAGCACCAGCTAAAACTTACATGTGACTAATAGAAAGTATCCTTCCGCCGCAGCCCAAAATGGACCAGGGAAACCAAAAAAGGAAATTTGTCTTAAATAAACTCTAACTTTGAAATACAGACTGGAATTAACTTAATGGGACAACAGAAGCCTCAGATGAACTTTGGAAGTACATGCTTTGTACAAAAGGAGAACTGTGTTATGGTTTGCTCTCACTTCCCAATCTGTGCTTTTAATTTTGGGTCTTTTTCCGCTCCGTCTCACCTCTCTTGCCCCAGCCCCACCACGGTTCCAAACTACGTTCATTGTTTTCACCTGTTGCCAATTATCCCCCTTATACACCGCCTCCTTTCCCTCAGTCATTGGCTGTGGTTCATTGCATTACAAGCTCTGGCTGCCCATGCCCAAGTCTGCGATTATCCTGTTCTTGTTTCCAGTGTTCTCCTCAAGCAAGTCTACCTCTATCCTGTTCTATAGCTTACCTGTGTGTTGTCTCTGGTGCCTGGGTTGTTTCCTGCCTGATGACAACTCTGTTTACCTGTGTGTTGTCCCCAGCACCTGAGTTGTTCCTGCCTGACTATTGTCTACACTACACTTCTACTTACCTAAGCTTCTTCGGGTTCATCCTGACCCTACCATCCCTGCTGGGAGTCGTTTGGTTAGTTTTTCTCCCTGTTATCCTTGTTTTTTCAAAATAGACTTATAAAGATTTCTGTCCTGTCTTGGGGTCTGCATTTTTGGATCCTACCTCATACCCTGTCCGTTACAAGTTGTGTATTTTGTCCATAATTTTTTTGCAGCACAGTGATGTTCCAGGTAGAAACATTTAGGATCCGTGTGGAGGGTAGAAGAAGTGACAATGACTAAGACAATATTCTCATAGGGATATACAGTGTCAATTGTTTTAGCACCATCTTGGAAAATCCCAAATGATTCCTTTAGTAAAAGGTCTTTAGTACAGCAGAAAGGTGTACTTCAATATTTATATTAAGTGAATTGCTGTTTTGATAGTGTTATTATCATTTGATTCCTATTACTGGTGTTGCATCTGGGGATCAAGCCTTTCCCAGCACCTCCTCAGCAGGCACCGGGGCTGCCAGTGACTCCTCCCCCGCTTACGTAGGAGCACACTCTCGGCGGCGAGGCACACCTGCTCTCAATCATCAGAGCAGCACTTAAGCATGGCGTTCCCAAACCAGCACTCCCTCACACAGGTCATCAGTCCTTGTACCATTTTCATCTGGCCATTGTCCTTCCTCACGCTCTCCTTCTCTGTTCCAGTACATTGTGTGCCACCTCTCCTCCAGCGGTCCAGTCGTTACCACGGCCCTAGCTGCTCGAGACCCACAGGACCCTGGGTTGCTCCTCCAGTGGTCCAGTCGTTACCACGGCCCTAGCTGCCCGAGACCCACAGCAGAATTTCTGCGCCTGACACGTGCCACCTCCTTTATTTTCTCTTTTTGGAAATAAATATTTCTCTAGCCTGGGTACGAGTACTGTACCTTCTTGAGTCCTGTCTTAGTTCAGATACGGCTCAGCCGTAACAACTGGATTGTTATTACTGATTTATGCATATACAGGGGGCATTTTGGAGGTGATCCAGGTGGAGCTATTAGCATATATGGGCTGCAAATGTTAATCTATAAAGTAGTAATTATATTTGTTAAATGAATATAATTGAGTAAAGTACAGTATTCCAAACATGTCCCTGAGAGGTGTAGAAGTACATGTAGCAAGTATTTAGAAACATGCACCTTAAAATTGTACTCTGGTACCGTATATGGCGGGGAAAAAAACTTTCCAGATCTTCTGTGACGCGTGTTATTTGTTTGTTAGGTTGCAGACATGTACGAATCCGGCATCACACAGACAAACCCTCGCCAACCCATCAACAATATCTCTGCTATCCACTGCAGGTAATAATGACTTCATCTGTACAAGTGAGCACTTAGACTACGTTCACACTGCAGGTCTTAATGCTCAGATCGGATTTTTTTGCACTGTTGTTCACACTGTCATTTAAATGTGACTGCCATCTGTCTCATGTGTGAACGGTATACGGCCATAAGGTGACCCGCATGCACAGAAGAGGACATGACGTCAGATGCAGCGTACTGTGTTTGCGAAAATAAAAATGGATGCGGCTCGTGATAGCATGTGCATAGCGATGTACCAGTTAATGTGCAATTGAAATAATAAGAATATCAAGAAGAAGGAGAGCACAAATATTGCTTATGGCCTCGCCTCCT
>NW_018127921.1:5185092-5207664 GCF_001952655.1 Monopterus albus | reverse complement strand
GGGCCGGATTTGAAAAAATTGGATTTGTGCTGTTCACACTGTCATAAGAAAATCGGATGTGGGTCACATTTGGGCAAAAAGATCGAATTTGAGCCACTTCAGCCTGCAGTGTAAACGTGGCCTTATTAGTGGAAGTGCAGACCAGGGATTATAGGATTTAAGAGGCTGGCTAGTTGTAGAGGGTGTCTGGCATCAGCATATGAGTGTGTGCACGTTTGGAGCGTTATGCTAAATATGTCCACTCATCTTGTGTCACTGGGAGCCCTGGGCTCATACCATGACGCTAAAAGTTTAACAGGCCCCGCTTTTCTTCTCACTTTCCATCCCTCCATCTGCTCCTCTTTTTCTTTCTGGCTCTTCTCCCCTCTTTTTTTTTCTATCACTTTGTGGCACTTACTCTTGCTCTCTGTTGTAGTCTCTTTTCGCCTTCGGACAAAAGCAGGTCACAGCCATGGTGCAAACTGAAAGAAAAAATGTTTTAAAAAGAAGAGTTTGTTTTTGCTATTTAACTTCTGAGTAGGTGCCCAACTGTTCACCTGTATTATGTGTATGTTCCAGTTGTTGTAGACCAAAGAAATTTCAGTCGTAGCCCAACTCAGTCTGATTACTGGTGTAATACCAGTAGTTTGATGACAGAAAATTGTCAAAAAGTGCCCTAGCGTAGTTGTTGGACTAGTAAACGCCATGTGTTCAGTCCAAGTGCATTCTGGTCACATAGCAGGAATATTAGACATGCAGTATAGCTGAGACATGACATGGTTAAATGCATTTGAAACAAAGGTTAGTGGTACTGTATGCATTTTACCTATTCATCACAATTGGATGGAATTTCTTCTTATGGATCCCTACTGACACTGAGGTATGAAGTGCTGACAACACATAGCAGTGGGCTGCAGGATGTGTAACATGGAAAATGTGAATAGAATTGGAGCCTGGTGTTTGAGTAGATTGACTGCGAGAGGAGAAGAAAGGAGAGAGCCTCACAAATAGTGTGAAATATTTACAGCATTAAATCCAGAGATAGTGTAGCTGCACTGGTTTAGTTCTAGTTTTTAAGGATCGCAACTCTTCGTACAGATGTTTTCAGAAGGTTTTATTTTTCTCTCTCTGTTTCCTCAGACTCCGTGAAAACTCACCGTTTGCGCTTCTAAACCTGTGTGCAGAAAATAACTTTGGGCTGTATGTTTCTTCTCTGTCCTTATTGTCTCTTTCCCATAATGCCACATTGGCGCCCTTCACTCAACTCCAGTCACATGGTTGACACATACTGCCCTTCAAAATAAACCTCTTTACCAACAAAAGCAATACTCTCATTATTAACAACAAACATAAACCCACATCTCAAATGAAACCTGTCATTTGGACAGTTACAGATAGTTTGGAAAACATACAAGTTAAAACTCTGCATATGGACAAATACATTAACCACAAGTATTAATCTTTTGAAGAGAGGAGTGTTCAGTTTCTGACAGCCTTTTTATGTCTTGTATTTTTTTTTTTTTTTTTTTTTTTTTAGAGAATCCTGATAGAAATTGCTCAAAGATACTATATTACTTGGCAAATTAAATCTCGGTGATCATATGATTTCTAGTGGTTATGATTTTGGTCTGCTGCATGACAGTCATGCACCAGGCCACTTACTGCCAAGTATCCAGCCAGAATTAAACCAGTCCCCAAGTCACCCTCCTGCAGTCCTGAGTCCACTGGCAGCCATCAGGTTCAGATAGTGTCCTAAGAAAAACCCCACCCATTTGTTTTGTTTCTGGTAGCTTTATTTTCCTGGAAATGTGATTTTCAGAGCTAATCCCAGCTGGCATTGGGCAAGAGGTGAGGTACACCCTGGACAGATAGTCAGTCTATCACAGGGCTAGTTGAAAATTATAAATGATATGAAACTGCATTAAATATTTTTTGAGATATTAACATATCAACACTGTCAAATCCACTAAGAATCAACACCTCAAGCTACAACTCTACCCAGCTGTGCAAAAAAGCTAAGGACACAAGTGCTGTATTCAAGTATAGTTTTGAGATAATGTATACTTGAGTACTTTGTGCAGCTTTATAATTCTGCTCCACCACATTTCAGAGGTACAAATTGTACTTTTAACTCCACTACATTTATATACATTTTACATACCAAACATATGATCAACTTTAACAAGAACATTCAGAGAGCGCATGTACAGTACCTCTGCCAAGGCACAACATCACATTATGCAAATGGATCCATTGTGAAAAATGAGATCCAGAACAACACAAAATGCTGGACATCTGGGGTAAACTCTGTCAAATAATACATTATGGAACAGAGACTGATTGGCCTGCAGTATATACTGTAGGTACTGTTAGTCTGAACATATTTTTTTCCAGACTGGTTCAGCTGGTCAGACTTTTTGCATCCACCCCAGCTTCAGATCACATTTGCGCTACCATTTGGCTCACTCCTGGTGAAGGTATGACACCAGATTTGGGCTCTCATTCAACCCCAAATGGGACCATATCTCATCCTCATAGTTGGTCCATATCTCTGCCAACAAAAATATGCTACTTTTGCACCAAGATACATCTTTGGCTACAAGTCAGGATCTTCAGTAGCTGGAGATTTATGGTGTAGAAAAGTGTGGTTCCTGAGAAGCTCTAATTCCTCTCGATGAGCCATGGTCACACACTTGTACACGTACATCACTTAATGGTCAGAGCAGTGAACTGAATGACAGGTCAAGAGAGAGTCTGTTTTTCTGGAATGAGCAATGATCAAGAGGTCTTCAGACACACTCAAATGCACACACATTCACACTGTGAGGCTGTGACAGATTGAGCCTTCATTTTAAGTTTGTCCACTGTGTGAGTAATTGTCTTGGAAGTTGTACAAGTTCCTGTTTTCTTGTTTATTGCTTCTCTTCTTAGCCTTTTTTTAATTAATCTATTCTCCTCCCAAGCTCGTGTTTCAACACTGTATTTGCATATTTTTGCATCTTTTAAATTGCTTCTGCATCCTGGTTTCTTATAATCGGTTGTTTCTACTAGATCTTATATTCCAGTAGCACAGGGTCTGTTTCAGTTTAATGTTGCATCATTTACTGTACCATAATTACTAATAAATGCAAGTTTGAGCATATGTTCTTTCCACCACAGAATTAGTTGAAAAGATGTTTCAGTCCACCCCAACTCACCACCTGTTCTATGACTAACCCTGACTGTGTTAAAGTTATCTAACTCTAGTTGTATAAGCACACACAGTGTTACTACCAGCTTTGTGCCACAACATAATTGGAATCTCCTTTGATTTAGTTCTGTCTTGAAACAATTTGAATTTGTCCAGCAGCACTTAGCATAATTTTGTGTAAAATCTAAGAAATATCAGTGAACACATACTGACTATATTTAGAGAGACTTCACTGAAACATTATACTGAGGGAGAATCATTAATCTGTGCATTAGATAGAGTATAGTAGAGTAGGTACTTTATTGATCCCACAGTGGGGAAATAGATAGCATCAATTACAACACATCTCCTAATTTATGGTAAGAATGGCTTTGAATTTGATTTTTATTGATAACAAGCAACTTATCTAGAAATAAATTTACCAAGAAATGAAATCTTGACACGAAACAAAGCACATACCTTATGAAAGTGATGTATTCTCAAAAGAAATATGTCATACAGCAAACATCCTCTTGTATGATTTGTGTGCTGTCCTTTACTGAACTGTATCTTATTACACTGAACTTGGCAGTCATGCAACCTTGTAAAAAACCTCAAAAATTCATGAAATAAAGACTGAAAACCTGTTGAGTATAACACATTTGGAATTAGGTTAAAGTTATAAATGTAAATAAAAAAGTTGAATATCTCAGTGGGGGCTGCACGGTGGCACGGTGGTTAGCGCTGTTGCCTCACAGTGAGAAGGTTGCAGGTTCATGACCTTTCTGTGTGAAGTTTGCATGTTTTCCCTGTGTTTGTGTGGGTTCTGTCTGGCTACTCACTGTCCAAAGACATGCGCCTTAGGTTGATTGGTGACTCTAAATTGCCCGTAGGAGTATATGTGTTTGTCTACGTGTCAGCCCTGCGATGGACTGGCGGCCTGTCCAGGGTGTACCCTGCCTTTGCTGGCTGGGATTGGCTCCAGCAACCCCATTTGGGACTGAGCAGTATAGAAGATGAATGAATGAATATCTCAGTTATTACTGGTGGAACAGGGGTTCAAATGTAATTTCATAAAAGCAGTCACACACTCATTGATCAAACATAACTGATTAGGACTGAGTTACTTCACAAAAAGTAACAGAATAAAAACAGTCACTTTTTACAAAAAAGTAATATTATTGACAGGTGAATAAAATAAATAAATAAACAGAAGAATAAGAATATAGTATATAAACAAATTTAGATTTTTTTTATCAACTAAATTCAAGACAGTTATGGTATAAATTAAGAACTCAGTTATTACTGGTGGAACAGGGGTTCAAATGTAATTTCATAAAAGCAGTCACACACTCATTGATCAAACATAACTGATTAGGACTGAGTTACTTCACAAAAAGTAACAGAAGAAATAGTCACTTTTTACAAAAAGTAATATTGACAGGCGAATAAAATAAATAAAAAAAACAGAAGAAGAATATAGTATATAAACAGATTTAGATGTTTTTTTTATCAACTAAACTCAAGACAGTTATGGTATAAATTAAGAATCAGAGTATTAAGGAAAATCTAAAGGATTCTGTTGCTGATGTTCGTTGCCATGATCAGTCATCAATCCAAAATTGATTCTCAATTATTTTTACTTTTATTCATAAAAAAAAATTCCTCCTCACAAAGAAAAGGGTGCTTAACCAAACAGTTTTCATCACTCCACGTGACGTTTTCAGCCATGTTTATGACACCACAGTTGTGAGACAGGGGCATCTCTGGTGCGTTGACATTCTTCCAGTTGCTGTCGGTCACAGGTTTGTCACTCCATATCCAGAATCCAAAGACACGACTCTGCCTCAGACCAATCCAGAAGGTGTCATTATTGTTAGGAGTGTCTTGTAACCAATTTCGAACAGCAGACTGATCTAACTCGTCCTTAATCTGCAGCAGGCGTGTGTGGTATTTCTTGCAGTGGTCGAAGGCCTGTTCCCAGTTTAAAGTTTGGTTGATGACTTTGATTCTCACAGTACCTGAACAACAGGCGAAATATACATGTAAGATTTTCAGGTGATAACGTACTGTAAGTTTGATATAAATCACTTGAAGCTGTATGGCATGCAAAGAACTACAATTCTGCAACACCTCTTTACAAAGGTTTTGGCTGTCCTGTGGTCGTATGTATACTTATTATCTATGTATATTTGTGGACATATTTGTACATATTGTTATGGTTTCTCCCTTGTCTTTGCTCTTACTATCTGTACTGTGTTCTTTATTCTTTATAACACTAAACAAACCACTGTTTCACTGTTTGGAGATGGACATTTATCAATTAATTATTAATGACTGGTTGCCTGAGATTTTGTTTGGTAGATTGCAGTAATGTGTCTTATATTGAAATATTGTGCATTCAGCTCAAAATGTCCCCATGCCCCACTACTTTCATAGTAAATAAGGAGTTTGACTTGGCTAATCTTTAAGGAAGACTTGTTAAAATAAACTGATCAAAGGGCTATCAAATAATTTTGTGCATTTATAAGTGATAAGGGGTACAGTGTCTCATGTAATACCACACAGTATGACTCTATTGTGTATATATCTATATATATATTTGTTTGTTTGTTTAACTTGTTTTTGCTTACCTTTGGAGCAAAGTACATTTGCATCATTCGAACAGCCCAATTTCAACAAGGAAGGAGGTAAATACTGGTTCTGCTTGGCACAGTATTCCTTTTCTACATTATTACTATATCCCCACTTTCTGTATGTTGAGCAGGCTTCATTCTCCCATTCCCATTCATCATGCATTAATCCAATCCAAAAGGTTTTATTCTTTCCTTCATTAATCACTTGGTCATTTTGCGTTTGATTACTTATGCTGACTAAATTAGAATTGTTCTGTCTGCAGTAGTGCTCTGCTTGACACCAGTTTTTTGGTTCATGTTCAATCAGGCTGTAATGATTACCTGCAAAGACAAAAAATTTTCATTTAGTTTGTTGGATATATACTGTATTTCAAAACAAAGATTCATACATTAGAAATGTAGTTGTACTTTACTTTTTATTGGTATTAGTATTTTGAAAACAGATAAAGGTAACTTGATCAAGTAAATATGTAAATCAAATATAACGTGCTGAAACTTACCCCTGAAGCACATGAAAGATTTTTGGTCCGAACAGTTAAATTCTTTCCATTGGCTGTCTTCAATAGCTATACATATTTGCTGCCCATCGCTCACATTAACAGTTAATTTATTAAATGTTAGAGATTCACCATTTGACCAAGTGGGAGTATGATTTTGATTTCTGTGCAGACCAAGCCAGGCTCTGTCGGTACCAATTTTATTCATAACAAAATTGTTTGCAAAACTGGCATCCTCTTCATCATACAGAATTACAAGTGATTCACTCTTATTATTACAGATATCTTTTGCATTGTTCCATGAAGTTCGTTCGTTCGTCAGAGTGAAAACTTGTAGACGATTTGAAGCAAATGAAAAGTGAACAAACCCTGGAGAATAAAAAAAGACAAACTAAGTTACTCTTTGCTTACTTAACATTTGCAGTTTGCATAAACAACAAACAATATTGTGAACTGTTTGATTGTTGAAATTTAAATGCATTAGGTTAAATTATAATCTGTCACAAACTGTAAACCTATATCTACTTCTCTGATACATATGGAATCTACTATTTAACTGTTGTTTGTTATCAAAGGAGAAATAGTGGAGGCAGCACATAGAAGTACTCAGAAGTCTGACTTATTCAAACCTACTGATGACATATGATTTGAGAAATATTTGGACGGCCTAATGTTGTTACACTGGCATTCATTTACTAATGTGCAACAAACACCCACACATCATTATGTGGAGGCCAAGACCAAATCCAAGAAATTGACCTTTTACCTGTACACAGCATGAACAACACAAGGGTCATGTTCACAGTCAAGGTGAGAAATCTATATGAAAAGCACAGAGATAAATAAAAGCTTCTGATCATTAAATGAACAAAGGTATGACTCTTAGGAAAAGAGATCAAGATGTAGTTTAAAAAGGTGAACAACAAAAAGTGTATATGTTTCATTAATTCTAATACATTAATTCTTTTGCCTGTCATTCTAAAAAAAAAATCTCTTACCTGCTGAGGTCAGGAGTAGAGCACTGCCAGTTTGGAGAACTCGTTTCAGTGTTGAGAAGTCACCAGTTTTATATCCTGTGTCGGGGTGATGTAAACTAACTAAAGGCATGAGGTGTTTTGTATATGTGTGCATAGTAAAAACAGAGATTAATGTTTAACTAAAGGTAGGCGAGTAACTGACATTTCTTATGTAGCATATCTTATCTTATTTTCTTCTTTTAGATTTAGGCTTTCATACCACACAAAACTCACAACAGTATAACAGCATGACAAATACAGTACTTCACTGTGATGTTAGCAAATGGAGAAATGGTACTGGTCTTGATGTATTTAATTTGTTTTGATAATTGTACTGTAGGTGATTGGTGCACCCTTTTTATTAAAAGGTACACGATCTCTATTGTATTTTTTTACTGCCTAATACATATCATGTATGTAAACACAGACTCATAATGCAACACAAGATGTCAAACATAGCAAATAGATCAAATAAAACTGGTGTAAGTAGTAATTTGTTTATTTATTCAGTGGGAATGTTTAAAAGCCTGGCTCCTTGACACCCATTCAAAAATATTGGCTTCTCTCTAGAAGTACTAAGTCAACCATTCTTATCCAGAGGTTCTAATAATACTAAATGCTTAATTTGGGGAGCCACTAATAAGTGTACTGGTGGTTATTTTGGATCTTATTGTTTCATTAATAAGGTTTTAGTGCTTCCAAAAGGCTTTGATGTCTGCTGTGTGGACATTGATTGACAGGTGTGATTGACAGTTTGCTAGCCTGCTGCGCCCCATCTCCTGGACTTGCACTGTGTTCTGTTTCTATAAAAACAATTTTTTTCCCCCAGATAGTGCTACTCATGTTTTTTGTGGAGTTAAGACTGATAAGACCCTTAAAGAATGCTGTCATACACAGTATTTCTTTTGTTAAGTGTAATCTTATCTATTTTAGTTATGATGCCTGGCCTGTTAGACTTGTTTAGCTAACATTAACATTTAGGTATATATAAAACATCATTGTATGATGTGGTATACCAGCAAGCTGACTAATTAAATGCAGTAGCTGATTTGATCTCTGGTGCACAGGTGGCATTTTTCGTCTTGTTATACTGTACATTAGGTGAAGCTGCAAGCTGCATAACCAGTAGGTGACGTTACATCCACTTCATAAAGTACTGTATACTGTCTATGTCCAGAACAATGCATAAAATATAATAGGATACACAATATATGAACAGAGTCTGGAGTCAATTATTCTGCAGCTTTGACACACAAAAAAACTGCCTTCTTTCACCTGTGTATTATCGCAAAAATCAGGAGCATCCTGTCTCAAAGTGATGTTGAAAAACTGGTCCATGCATTTTTTACTTCCAGGCTGGACTACTGTAACTCTTTGCTATCAGGATGTCCCAATAATTCCCCAAAAAGCCTCCAGTTAATCCAAAATGCTGCAGCCAGAGTACTGACAGGAATTAGTAAGAGAGATCATATTTCTCCTATATTAGCTTCTCTCCCCTGGCTCCCTGTAAAATTCAGAATAGAATTTAAAGTCCTTCTCCTAACATACAAATACAAAGCCCTTAACCCTTGAGCTCTGTTCATGTTTAGTTTACATTGTCTGTGTTCGCATATACCCGCATCATCTTTTGGCTTTGTAACTCAACATAATCAAAGAATTTTAATCTAAAACAATGCAATAACCAACTCTAATAATCAACAGATGTTTACATTTGCCCTTTACCTTTGTTAAATTACATTACACAACTGTATTATGCAAATTTTTTGTTAGACGATTGAAAAAAAAAAAATTACAAATGAAGCAAGATTTTTCACAACTACTAATTTTTATTTGAACCTCAGTAATTTCAAACTTTCAGGACATTTCAAACTGTGCACAGCACAAGCTGAACACAGTAACCATTTTGGTTTTTGGCCACAGATTTTTCCATCCCTGTGCAGTGTACTCATCAGAACAACAGTCTTTCCTTTCTTTGGCACACAAACCTATACATCACATGATGGGCAGAGTTTTCTTGAGTGTGTGTTGCTGTGTTGCATATGTATGTCTTGCACTTGATGCATGTATATTGTGTTTTTCTGTCCTTCTTGGGTCCACACACTCCACAGCGCTTCTGTTGCCTGGTGCTGGCCGCAACCTAGAATAATGAAAAGATAAATTATACTTAGCACCTAGTTTCTCTCTCTCCCAAAGCAGGAGTGTCTGACATTCAGTATACTGTAACAGCATCACACACTTACCTCAGGCTCTACAGATGATCATTGCACAGAAGATTTCGCCAGATGATAATCAATGTCAGCCTCTACCTATACATCACATGATGGGCAGAGTTTTCTTGAGTGTGTGTTGCATATGTATGTCTTGTGCTTGATGCATGTATATTGTGTTTTTCTGTCCTTCTTAGGTCCACACACTCCACAGCGCTTCTGTTGCCTGGTGCTGGCCGCAACCTAGAATAATGAAAAGTTAAGAAATTTTACTTAGCACCTAGTTTCTCTTCCAAAGCAGGAGTGTCTCACATTCAGTATACTGCAACAGCATCACACACTTACCTCCGGCTCTACAGATGGCCGTTGCACAGAAGATTTCGCCAGATGATAATCAATGTCAGCCTCTTCTTCAAAGCCACTATAGGTTGTAAAATGTGAAGGACAATGATGGCTGACACCCCCTGGGGCTGGCTGTTTAGCCCCAGGGGGTGTTGGCTTTCAAGGAGAGCACAGAGGTGTAAATGTTTGAAGTGTGCGGTCATTGAAAATGTATTCTGATATATGTTCTCCACACAAAATGAGCCAAGGCCATTTTTTTTGAGCCTGAAAAAATTTATTTCTTGCATCTTTTCTCTTTAGATAAAAAGTGAAAATGGGTGTTTTTTTTTACCCAAACAGACCACAAGGGTTTTAAGACTTTCCTTTTTTGATAAAGATTTTAGTTAGCTTAATATATATTGTTGTTTTTAATATAATCCTAGTAGGACAGTGAGGGAGGGTAGAAAGGTACTTAGTATGTTGCAATATGTCTTCTGTTATTTCATGGCATCAGAACAACTAATGTGGCAGAACATTGATAAGACTGACAGTCATCTTGGTAACTACAAGCAAACTGGAAGCCTGGGCTGTCCTGTTGCCACTGAGTATATTTAATTGTTCCAGTGGTTTCTAGTCAACAGGACGGCCTTCGCTTGTGCCCATTTAATGGTGTCTATGAAATTACTGGACATACATTCCAGGATAAGTATGGTTTGGTGTACCATCCTTTACTTATAGGCCTAGGCTGATGGTTGTCCCATGGTGCAGAGCTCCTCTCCTCTCCTCTCTCCTCTCCATGCACTTATATGCCACCAACTGTGTGTCTCCTCTCTCCCATAGTGTGTCCTCTCTCTCTCTCCCTGTACCTTTCTACAGGTTGCCCTGTCTCTGGAGCTGATGAGCAGTGACTGGCCACATCGACCTGCCCAGTGTTTTATTGTTTGTTGTTGTGTTTGCTATGTCTTGTTGCTTTTCTTTTCTCTCTCCTCTATCCACTCACCCCAACCGGTTGAGGCAGAAGGCTGCCCACCAAAAGCCAGGGTCTGTCGGAGGTTTCTTCTGTTGAAGGGAGTTTTTTCCTCTCCGCTGTCACCAAGTGCCTGCTCAAAGGGGATTTGTTGGGTTTTTCCTCAATAATAATAACACTAGTAAGGTCTAGACCTTACTTTGTGAAGTGTATTGAGATGACCTTTGTTGTGACTTGGTGCTATACAAATAACTTTGAATGGAATTGAATTGAAAAAGTGCCCTCTATTCCTCTTTTCCAGTAACCCACACTGTATTTCCTGGACAGGTTATTTGCATAAAGAAAGTGTCACTAATGTCATTGGCAAATTCCATCATAATGTACAGCTAGATTTCTTCTAAATAAAAAAAAAAGCTGAAGCAATGTAGTATTTCATTAAAAAAAACAAAACATTTTCACTTGTTTTGCATCAAAATGAGCAGTTGCGCTGTGAAAGCTTAGCCATGTGGTGTATAGACAGCAGGGTAGACCACAACGTATTTTGAAAGTACAGCACAAAACCTATGTAAACTGTAAGACTGTTACAGTAAATGCATCTATAGACAAAATGCACTGGACAAAAAGACTTAAAAAGATAGATTCCAGATATCACAAGGATCCCCATTACCCTTCTGTGAGTATATTTCAATAACACAGTTACAGTATAACTGTAGATATTTGGTGTGTACATTTAAAGTTATAGCAGCTGGTAAAACACAATGTCCTTTTGTTTGTAGATCTATAAATTGCCAGAAGGAGTAATTATATTTTTATCATGTCATATTGTCCATCTTTACTTCAAAATGTCAAAATGCTGAATGATGATGTAGTATAGTCATAAGGAATACTGTTATAGTTATAGAGCTGCATTTTTTTTAGTATTCAAATCATAGGACCTGAATTGGAGCCACCAGGCACATGTCTTTCCTTGAATAGTGTTGTGTATCAAGAGATGATATGCAAATTCAACAGAAATTTGTTTTTGGTTAATATTTACCTTGCTGAGGGATTTTAAGGGTCATTTTTAGATGTTATTTCATGTCTTTATTCATCTCAAACCCAAAACTTCATCATGCCCAGATTTCCTTTCTTTGATCAGGCTTCTGTTCTACAGGCTGTATAATTATTTTGTGTTTTATGTGGTCAAAAGCTTAAGATTATGTAATATGTACAGTATGTGATATACCCCCCACAATTATACACAACAGCCAGTTTCAGAATGAAAATTATGATGTAGCAGGTACAGTAGTAATCACCCTCTGTTATGTCCTTTATAGTTTCATGCAGACAATACTCTACAACACTCCAGTTCAACTTGAATTTAAATCAAGTTGAATTTACAGTGCCCATATTCACAAAAAGAGTTAATTTCTTCCTCCAAAACAGAATCATTTATGTTCATATGATCTAAATGTTGCATTCTTGTCAGAGCACAAAATGTGTGACCAGCACAGGCATACAATCAAATAATAGAGTACAGCAAGTGTGATAGAGTTGTGATTTGTTTCTTTTCTCTTAGATTAAACCATAGTGAGCATTGGCAAATTGAAAATACAACCAAATGTTATACACAAACTTTGAAACAAAGTGTGTTCATCAGCTAACAGTTATCACTATACAGAACATCCACAGTCACATGCATATGCAGGAATCAGGAACAGAGTTGTACTTTGTCTATACACAGTCTAACATTTGAATTTCAAATAGGATCACTGTATACTTGCAAATAGGTCTAGCCCTCTCTCCAGTTTATAAGAACTATAATATAGATGTTTTAGCTGCTCTCAAAAGGTGACTGAAGTAGAGGATAACAGGATGTCATTAAAAATACATGTGGTATGCCTTCCAACCCTCAAGCTCTTATCAAACTGTGAGACATGTTGGATAAAGAACCCAAAAAATGCAGACACACTTTGTTCACATTCAAAGGTGAGACAAAATGGTCATTTTGCAAGCTAAAAGTATAATAATGTTGGTCTTTGGTTCTTGTTACCATTGCTAACTCTGAGAGACGAGACAGTCCAAGTAACTTCAAAACAGTGCTGATTTATTCAAAGGATCACAGGTAAAATTAACATTACACGCTCAGGTATCTTGCGCCTCCAAACTGCACGCAGGCAGATGTAAGATGAAAGACCCCGAACCCACCAGGCCTATACATTATATCACCTCGGTTGGGCTAGCCCCATACTACACAGAAACGTTAACCGAGACGTCTCTGTTGCCAGCTTTGCAGCTGGTCATAACAGTAGTCAAAACATAAAACAAATCCATGTATGTGTGTGTCTGTTGATTAAGTGGTGTGTAGCTAAAAACATTCTCACACGACCTCTAGTAACATGTCGTGATATTAAACATAAGAACATATTATGGCTAAGGCTACAGTTATACACGTCATAATAATAATATTAAACACCCTGTCTGCTGACAGTCATCAACTTTTCTCTCTAGTTATCCTTGACCAGATGTACCCTGTAGAAACTCATAAGCAGGCCTAAGCATTTAACAGTCTAACTAGACATCCTATCTCCACTAAACATTTCTAATACATAAAGTATCTATCCAATATCTATGTGACTAAAAATGGCAGCATAAAATGTAAAAACTGCAACTAAGTTTGTGAAAATGATTCACAGAATTGCACACGTCGTTAAACAACTGCACAAAACCTTACTATAGATTAAAAAGACAAATCAGTGATTTTTTTTAAATAGTTGCTTTTTAGTAAAGTATACATATATTGCTTATCTGTGATCATATTCCTACCATATTTGTATGTGCATAAAATTGCTCCTCTGTGCTCTGATAACAGGTGCAATATGCTGTAGTTCGCAACATTTTTGAAAACCTGAACATGATAGAATCTATATCTGCTTGTTGACATTAAGGCATCAGTACTACACTGTACATTAGGCCACAGTGACCAGATACTGTATATTCCCACTGCATTTTGTGTGACTGAATGATGGAAAGAACATGTTACCTGAAGTCAGATCAGTACAATATAAGTTCTGCAATCTACAGTAAAAAATGTTTGTCAAATGTTCTACTTCTGTGAAGCTGTCAAAATCCTTGGCACTTACTAGGATGCAAAGGTTTTTGTTTGGGAAGGCAAGTGTTTATAGCACATTTTGAAAGAACAGAAGAAAAATAAATAAATAAAAGAGACAATTAAAAGCAGTGGAAACAGTCTTTATCTTAGTTTTAAGAATGGCTACAGATGGGGCAGATCTAAGTTCTAAGGGGAGCTGGTTCCAGCAGTGGGCAGCATAATGGCTAGACTCAAATTTCTGTTTGGAGTCTCTGAAGCATAACAATTGAATGTTTGACTGCCCTTTCCTTCTCGCACTTCCTTGACCACAAATTATCAGGCAGTACTGTAGCTCTGTCTCTATGGAAACAGTGTGCTCTTGACCAGACAGGAAAGTTTAGAGGAGGAGGAGAACAAAGCAGTGAAGAGGAGAGGGAGATACTGTAGCTAACAGCCTATTCATGCAAAAATTACATCACTGGGTGAAAAATGTTGGGTTGACCATACATTTTTTGTTTTGTTTTTGCACACCCCCAGTACTTTATACGGTCCTGTATTCTATATAAAGAAGAGGCTAAGTTTGCTGTTATGAATTACAGAACCAGTCTCCAACATACAGTATTTCAGGTTCCTGCAAATTGATTTTCTAACAAAAAAGAATAGATAGGAACCAATGGAACAGGAGATAAAACATACTGAAAAATGATGCTATACTGTCCAAAACCCATTAATGTTTTCCCAGTGTCATAATGATATAGTGCTATATAACCAGAACTGCCATGGTTCATGTTGCAGAGGAAACTGAATGATCATAGTAAGTTCTGAGTATAATGTATCCCTAGAGGATGCCTAGTTGTCTATGTACTTCTTTAGCCCTTGAAGGAGGAGGCGACAGTGTGGTGAGTAGAGCAGTCATCTCCCAACCAGAAGGCTGAAGGTTTGAATCTCGGTGCCTGCAGTCTACATGTTGAAGTGTCCTTGGGCAAGACACTGAACCCCCCTGTTGCCCCCGATGGTTAAAGCCATCGGTGAGTTGGCGCCGCAGATAGCTGCCTCAGTTCTGTACCGGAAACAAATTCCTTGCGTGTAACATACTTGGCCAGTAAAGGTGATTATTATCCTGAAGGCTTGATCTCACAAAGGTTCCCCTGAGTTTTCAAGGTAATGGAAAGGCACCTTGAGGTGACAGTGGGATTCCTCTAAGGAGAAGAGCTAAGAGGAAGTCAGCAAATGTTGAGTATGAGAGACAAGACAATCTGAGCTTGGAGTAAGAAAGAGAGAAGAAAGGAACAGGCACGAAAGATTATAGGAGACAGATATCAGACAGAGGAACAGGGTGGCACAGCTGCCTCATGGTTAGCGCTGTTGCCTCACAGCATGAATGTTCTAGGTTTGAGCCCTGGCCGACCTATGTGGAGTTTGCATGTTCTCCCTGTGCCTGTGTGGGTTCTCGTCTTATACTCCAGCTTCCTTCCACAGTCCAAAGACATGCAGTTTTGGTTGATTGGCAACCTGTCCAGGGTGTACCCTGCCTCTTACCCAGTGTCAGCTGGGAAAGGCTCCAGCCCCCCATGACCCTCGTTAAAATAAGTGGTATTGATAATGGATGGATGGTAAATATAATAACTCTGCAGCCATTCAAGGTTTATCTGGCTCTCCACAACAAATCTGATAAAAACTAATGAAACATTTTTGAAGATGAACCTCACAGAATGTGTAAATACTTCACTACATATCTGTGTTTTATCCTATTTGTATACATTCAGATACTGTAAATTGGTATTATGGAATGTCTTGATGCCATGGCTACTAGCACCTCGTGTACACACTGTATAAAGAATCACCTGAAATCATTTAGTGTGACCATATTCAGGAATACGTGGTATAGATAATGGATGGATGATGATGATGATGATGATGACTGCTCCCTCCAACAAAAGGGGGGAGCAGTGTGATAATGCAAAGGGGTGGAAAAACACTGGAATCTGGAGGATGAAGTGCAAGGATTAAGCAGAAGAGCCTGGGATGAAGAGTAGAAACTGGCTTTGCTCTCCTATTTGTTTTGATTGACAAAACAAGAGGAATTAATAAAAGTAGCTCATTCAGCTTATTTATGGCCCAGTTGTGAACCATTCTCTCCATTGTTCTTGGAAGTCTTTATTTTTTTGTTCCTGTGAAGGAAACACATTTACTGAAAGACATTTTTGATGTGGTGCATTATATCTATAGGACAGGAAGATGTGAAAATCAATAATACTTATTGCTCCTACAGATATATTGCATTTACATTTTATATATTTTATGCATTGCATTTTGTCATTGGGCTGAGCAGAGAGGAAGGAGATGCAATAATCTATTCATTGCTGTTGCTGTTGAGCTGAGATCCTTCCCAGTACATTATGAAAAATGACCATTTTGTTATAATGCCAGGATTTTGCACAAACATTTTATTTTCATGCATCAGTTTTGTCATTTGCCCTTAAGTCATTTCATCAGTGACTTAGAAGAACTTTCTACTACTCATGCACTGACATTTCTCACACTGACTCTTGCTTGTAACCCATCCACTTTCAGTCACTGGCTTCTTTTTTGGCTTCATTCTTAATCATTCTCATGATGTTTCTGTCTCTGAGTTTTTGTTTTGCTTTCATATATATTTTCTCTACCATTTTATTGCTTTATATATAACCTTTGCTTACCTCTTCTGTTTGTTTTCTAGATTTTCTTTTTTTCTTGTGCATGCAAGCAGACAGCAAGCATACAAATGAGGTGAAATATATAAAACTGAGGAGGATTTATTGACACAAAAGCACAGGGCAAGGTTTTTTGTCTGATCCATCTGCAGTTGTACTCAAATTTCCTTAATTAGTAAGATTGCAAATTTACTGATTTACAAGAACAGTGGCTCATTATACAGTCATCTCCTGACTGCCTGTGAAGGAGATTCAGTAGGAACAGTTCAGTGGTGGGATTATTCACTCCAAGCCATTAACTTGTAGGCTAGTTTCACCTGAGCAAAGCTACTTATTTGTCACAAAATTGTGATTTAAACAATTATTTAAGGCCAATCTGGACCAAAATAGTTGACTGACCAACCAAAAAACAGACCAACATTTCAATCCCTAGAGCTTACAGTACGGTTGCAAAGCCACCAAAAATGTAGCAGCTTTTTAAATTGTCATAACGCCTTCTGAGACGTTTTCTTACAAAACTGGTCCAAAAAAAACTGAGTGAGTTTCAGTAATTTGGTGTAGTTCATAATAAAACTCCATTACTTAAAAACAAGTACAACTAGACCAGCACTCAAGAGAGTGCAAACCTCCACCAAGGGCAACTCAGTTTTCCTATAAAGCAATGTTTCGATGATACTTTGACCCTCATGACATGTTGCTTGACCATGAAAAACTGCTGCTGGAATTTGGAGTGATGCTCATATTAATATCAGTTAATATTAGAAAGTTAAGTACTGTACTTAGGGTATATTACTTAAGTAGTTTTGAGGTATCTGTACTTTACTTGAGTACTTTCATTTTCTCCTACTTCACACTGACTTCACTACAATTTTGAGGCAAGTATTGTACTTTTTACTCCACTAAATTTATTTGATAACTTTAATTACTAGTTACTTTTCAGAATCAGATTAACTATACAAATAATCATGTGTCCATATTGATCCCTGGTGTGAAATTCAAAAAATACTCAGCAGTACTTCAAATTAAGCATCTAAATTAGTTAAAATGGGCTCCACCTTTACCAGCTGAGTCATTAAATGTGATGTACACAATGTGTCAATAATATAACATACATTAATGTAATATGTGCCATTCTGCATAGAGTACTTTTACTTTTTATTACTTTAAGTGTATTTTGATGTGAGTACTGTTATACTTTTACTTAACATTTTGAATGCAGAACTTTTACTTGTAACAGAGCATTTTCACACTGACATATAGCTACTTTTAAATACAGTATGTAAACAATTTGAGTACTTGCCATTGCCCTCCTCTAAACATCTAAAGAGAGACCAACACAGAGAAAAATACAGTGAAGCAAAGTACTACAGTCTGTGTCCCACTTGTTAGGTTCCCACTGTTGAAAAGCATGTAAAAGAGTAGATCTTTACCTAGCTCTGTGGGCTGTTGCCTTGCTGGGCTCCAATCCCTGTCTCACACAGCACGGTGTACTGAGTTACTGCACTTGGTTTCCATTGAAAATGAATGTTCTGACCCAGGGGCATACAGTTAATGGCCTTTCCAGCACTCACAATGGTCAATAGTTTTTTTTAAAATCCTGTATCCAAATTATGATATGATTAAAATTTGTTCATTAATTTTTGAGCCATGCTGTTAACAAACCAACAAACACTGGGAAAAACGTGACCCCTGTCCTTGGCAGAGGTAATGAGGAGAGCAACACAGTTCATTTTAGGTCTTTTGTGTCGGTTTGGCCCCACAAATTGTAACGTTTTGTGTTAGAATGCACCTGAAGGTGTCATAAAAGCAGTACCACTGTACAGCATAAAGTTGGTCTGATGAGTTGGTGTTAGAATGCTCCAGTTTTGTATCGGTGAATAGATTCAAGCTTGTTGAGAGCCTTTTTTTTATTGCTTACAGCAGATACTCTCCTCACAAAATGACATTATTATGTGGGCCCCCATTAATCTGTTTAGTTTAATTAATCAGAAGCCACTTCACTGTTGAATTGTCATAACTCAGATTAAAGACTAACAAAAACAGACACAAAAATAAATAAAATCAGGGAGTCAGTTTTATTGTCCTGAAGCTGAAACTCAGCTTTGACCTGCTCTGACTAAAGAGTACATCTTGACTGCATTCATTCTCTCTGTTCAATCGTCTCTTTGATGCTCTTTGTTTTCCATCTACACTCCTTCATTCCTGTGTTGAGTCCTCCTTTTCCTCCTCATCTTTCAAACCTCTAACTTTTTTTTGATGTAAATTTCTGCTGAGGAGGTGAGTGTGGCAAAATTAAATGAGATTAGATTTTTAACTTTGATTGGTCACAGTGAATGGTTGTGCTGAATAACTTGTGTATCGAACACATTCTCTCTGGCTGTGAAATTGATGGCAATGGACTTATTGGAGTAAGTCAGCACTAAATGGATGTTGTTTTCCTTTCTTTGTGTTGCAGTTAAACTTCTTTTCTGGTGCATTTTCTATCTGCCAGCATACCTGACTGTGTTTCCTTCTGCCTATCTGTTAGTTTCATTTAACTTCTCATACTCTTTTGTCTGAGCAACATTTTCTACATGCATATCTGTAAGGTCAAGATCTACACTGAATGGTTAGGTAATCCTCTCTCATAATGAATGTCTCACTCTCTATCTGTCTTTTTGATACTTGACAAGTGCAGCTCTGTGACTGTATCACTCTTTATATGGCCATCATTCCTCTATTTTCATGTTTTTCCACCTGCCTGCATTCCCTCACTCTCTGTGCCTCTTTCTCTCCCTGCTTATAATAATTCAGGTTCTACTTCTAGTTCTACTGTGTGCCAGGAAAAAAGCTTCAGAGACTGTGTTGTTCTAGATGTTGAACAGTAGCACACTGCCTATTCTGCCAGTCTGGGCACTTTTCTCTTCTTGCTGGGCTGTAATAAATGTAAATTTCTTAACTGTTAATGAAACTCTCTGACTTATATATGACTTTGTAACACCTGTGTCTCTGAGCAACTCCCTTCCTCTTGTTGCCTTCTACCCTTCTGTCCTGAGGGTCACTGCTGTGGTATTTTTGATGAAAGTGTTACAGGTCTAGGGTGCAGACCCGAACAGAAGAATACTCTGTGCAAACAGGAAAAATTATGAGACAGTAGGCGGCATGCTTCTGTTCAGTGCAGCTTCGCTCCGAGAATTTATTAAAGCGAAATACCCAAAATACAATTACATGCTTTCATGATGTCCAACACTATAGTGCTACAAGTACTCAAGACCCACTTTGAGCTTAACATACTAAATGTTCAACAGAACTATGAATTATTGACATCCATATTGTTTGTCGATAATACTAGTGCAATACAAAGCAATGTAGTATCTTTAAACATGTAGGCTGCTGCCTCTTTAACCAACCACAGCATTTGGATCAATAAAGGTATACTTTAATATATTACCAACTGGTCAAGCAACTAGACTTTTAAAATAATAACTGACATCATATTCAGAGTACCAAAGCTAAATAGTCTGCACATCCCAGTTATTTTATGTTTACTCAATTACAAACCTTCGAAAACCATACAATCTTACAAACTGTTTTATCATTCTCATTACACTGTGTTTCGGTGTCAAAACTGTCATTTTCTGCACCAACATAACACTTAACATACATTGCACCTCTATTCGAGAACTTACAATCTAGGACATATTGAAGAACATGCACGTCAAGAGTGGGGGATGGGGGGCTAGTTACAAAACCTCGTGGCCCTGCCGTAGCCGACTCAATACAGGATAACACCTATACCATTTGGCTTCATCAAACCTGCCTTGGTGTCAGCTACTAACACCAGTGAAGTTACACAGCTCGTATCAATGTGTTTTCGGTGTGAAGTATTCCGATTCTTCTTAGCCATGCTAACTCTAAGAGACGAGGCAGTCCAAGTAACTACAAAACAGTGCTGATTTATTCCATGAACACAGGTAAAAATTAACATTACATGCTCAGGTATCTTGCACCTCCAGCATGCACGCAGGCAACTGAAGGATGAAAGACCCCGAACCTCAACAGGCCTATACATTATATCTCTTTGGGCTAACCCCATTCTACACAGGAACGTCAAACCGTGACGTGTCCCTGGTGCCAGCTTTGCAGCTGACCAGAGCCGAAAACCATAGTCAAAACATGAAGAAAATCAATGTGTGATTGTCCGTTGATTGTGTGGTGTGTATCTAAGACATTCTGACATGACATCTAGTGACATGTCATGACATTAAACATAAGAAAATATTATGATTACTGTTAAACATGTCATAATAATAATAATCATCATCCTGTCTTCTTACCGTCATCAGCTTTCTATCTAGTTATCCTTGACCATATGCACCCTGCAAAAACTCATGAGCATGACTAAGCATTTAACAGCCTAAGCTAGACATCCACTAAACATTTCTAATACATACAAGTACCTAACCAATATCTATCTGACTAAAAATACCTAACAGGTGCTTTACACACTACTAACCTGTGCAAACAGGAGAAATTATGAGACAGTAGGCAGCGTGCTTCTGTTCTGCTTCACTTCGAGAATGAGGAAACTGCACCAAACTAAGAGAGAGAGACCTCAGCCTGAAGCACAACTAATAAACTGCCCCCAAGTGGCGCACCCCAAAACTAAGGACTGCTACTCAAGATTAAGCAGGGAGACCTTGTTAACCCCTAAAATAGAGTGTATATAGTGCATTCTATACTTGAATGTGTTGCCAACTGTACTTCCTAAAATGAAAAACATAAAGTAACAACGATGTGGCCATACATTTCATGTGTCACAAAAGCAGTGCTTAAAATGTTTATAGTCAAAAGACTAGATATCTGTTGGTGCCTCTTTAGTTTCCCCCTCAATTTTCTTCTACTTGTGTGTGTGTGTGTGTGAGAGAGAGAGAGAGAGAAAGAGAGAGAGAGAGAGAGGCTGTAGGATATGTAATGAAATGTAGCTTATGATTTTGGGGTAAATTAAGCAGAATGATTACATATAACTAATATATCCACTTATTCTGGGGTATGGTGTTACGGGTCCCGGGCACAGTGACCACAATAACAAAAAGAATGGAGAAGAATCTGTAAAATCAAAGGTAGAGTGCATGAGCAGTGATGGCAGGCGCACTTGTGTCTTTCTCCAGATTATTTCTTTAAAACATTTGTAAGTTATACAAAACATACAACCAAATACAATGAAGTGCGCCAATGTCCAATACAATTAATACGAAACGAAAATTATGACTAAATATCGTCATCAATGAACCTTTATCGCGTGACGAAAACGAGACGCAATAAAAATGCTGGTCATGTGACAATGACTATAATTAAATGTATAATGCAATATCATTGACGATAAAAAAAACGAGACAAATGTTATAACGTTATTTCGTCTCGTTTAGTCGTGTTATTATTTTGCAGTATTTCTGTTTCCTGTGTCTCGCTTCAGGGGCCACATCTTTCTGCCAGTTCAGCTCCTCATAAAATTAGATTACTTCAAAGGTTTGCAGATAGTGGTGAAATATTCAGTTTGGTCTTTCATTCTGATTTCATATTTCAAATGATATTTTGAAATGGTTTTGTCATTATGTTTTGTTACGAAATCCTCACAATTACTGCCATTTCCAATACCAAATAATCAGTCATTCAGTATGGCCTCAGTTCATTCCCATAGCCTGTTGTGACATACACCAAAAGGGTCACTTCTGGAGAGGATGTGTCAAAATTTGACTCTTCCTTCACTTTAACATTTTATACAAGATTAGAATGTCATGATTCTGTCCCACCTGTTTCTGTTCTCGTGCTTTTATTTTGACATTACTTCCCGTTTTTGTTTCACCTCAGTTTTGGTCTTTTTACTTTGATCATTATTTACATTAAGTTTCACCTGCTTCTGATTACTCGCACCTGTGTCCACCAGCATAAAGGCAGCGTTTCCTCAATAGAATGCTGCCAGATTGTGTCAGGTTTGCCCGGCTGCACCTGCCTCTCTCACTTCTCTCCCTCTCTTT
>NW_018127921.1:5183922-5184837 GCF_001952655.1 Monopterus albus | reverse complement strand
TCCTGACTGTTTGTTTTCCATGACTGCCACTCGACACCCGGTTCTGCTCCATATTCCTTTACCTGGTTGTACACATATTTATCATCACTATAAATAAATAGAGCACTTCTTGCACCGAAGTCAGCTACCTGGGTCCGTCATTTTTTACTCGCTCACCTCCCTACCAGAGTGTTCCTAACAGATTGTTTTAGAATCCAGCTTTAATCCTTGCCTGACTCTCTAGTTTCTGACTCTGGATTTCTGTTTTTGACCACTGTATATTGCCTTCCCCTTCAAACTCGGACTGCTTCTCTGTGTGTCGGCTTATTGGACTTCCCTTTTGGACAACGCGTTTTGGATACCTTGGAATCTATGTGTTTGCTGGCTCTGACTCTGGCCTGTATTATTGACCTATAAGTGTGTTTTGTGTTTTCACCATGTCTTGTATTGTTTTTGTTCTTGTCAGTGCTCTTAATAAAGAGACAGTGTTTCTTTACGTATCCACGTCTGGCTATGTAATTGAGTTCACCCACGACAACATCGGCAGCTTCACACTCCGATCCTGACAGACATGCAGTGTGAACTCTAGGACTGTATACACTTATCTGAACTATGTCCAGTCAACTCACTTTGCTACAGGTGGAATTAAATTAAACTTAAATTCAGACTAAAGATATTGAAGTATACCCTTTTAATTATTCAAACCTTTGTCTGATATTATGTCAAACATGCTGTGTCGGTAAAGTACAGGATCAAACTGTCCCATTTGCTGATACTTACTCATTACTTTTTCCCTACTGTTAGAAATTAACCCGTTCTTTTGATGGAAGCATGAGAAGTGACGACAGGAGAGGACTGTTTAAAATCAGCAGAAAGTTTACTGAATGTCTGATCACAGGTAGGCCTTACAGTGCTGGGATCAGAGAGACAGAGCTC
>NW_018127921.1:5182790-5182977 GCF_001952655.1 Monopterus albus | reverse complement strand
TGCGGCGAAGAGACATGCTTACGAGGCACAATTTAAACTTCAGGCTATCAGTTATGCAATTGTAAACGGGAATAGAGCAGCTGCGAGAGCATTTAAAAACAACGAATCTATGGTTCGGAAGTGGAGGAAGCAAGAAAATGAACTGCGCCAAGTTAAAAAGACAAACCAGAGTTTCCGCGGGAACAAA
>NW_018127921.1:5166462-5182094 GCF_001952655.1 Monopterus albus | reverse complement strand
GGCGTGGGAGCGATGGATGACAGACGGCGAACACACCTTTACTAAGACTGGGAGGCAGCGCCGGGCGAGTTACGCCACCATATGTGAATGGATTGTGGATGCCTGGGCTAAGGTATCTGCTTTAACTGTTGTCCGCGCTTTCGCGAAAGCCGGCATCATTGCTGAACAGCCACCTGGCAACGAGACTGACTCCGACAATGATGAGAGGGAACCCGGCATGTTTGATGGCGAAATTGCCCAGCTGTTCAATTCAGACACAGAAGATGAGGACTTTGATGGATTTGTGGGAGAAGATTGATTAAAAAATAATGTGAGTGTATTGTTAAATAGAATAAAGTTCAACTATTGTTAAATAGAATAAAGTTCAACTATTGTTAAATAGAATAAAGTTCAACTAAACTCACTGTTTTGCTTCTGTTACGTTTAAGCATGCGCCTTATAATACGGTGCGCCTTATGTATGGGTTAAGTACAGAAATAGACCCCGTAATTGAGACTGCGCCTTATAATCTGGTGCGCCTTATGGTGCGCAAAATACGGTAAGCAGATTCTGCTTCATTATAGCTGTAAAATATATAAGCAAGGGAAACAAATGCATTAAAATAACCAAAGCTCAGTTGTTCTGGACAATCATCAATACAGCTGTAATATGCATAAACAAGTAAGGTAAAGTTATGAAAGGTAACTAAAAGGAACTACAGGTATGAGAAGTGACTAAAGCTGATAAAGTAACTAGAGTCTATAAGACTCAAATCTTACACTACCACTTTTGCCTTTTCTTGCCTAATTTTAAATGGCCAATTCCCTGTGCTCACACATTATTTTAAAGACGCAGGCACTGCTTGACTCACAAACAGATGATGAGCAAGAGATGCCTGGCTGTGTTTGAAGCCATTTTGTTAAAACCGTTTTCATCCTCCCCCTTTGTTCTGGTCAGAGTTGACGAATGGTTGGTGCTTAGTTGGCTCTGCTGAGAAAAAAAGCCCTGGGTTTTATGGGGAGAACAAAGATGACCAGAGACTGCTGAAAAACTTTGGTCCATTTTTTTTGTTCTTACTGAAATGCCAGAATCCTTGTGGAGCTATTACAATTAAGAAAAGAGAATTTTATTTCACGTTTCTTGCTCACTTCCATCAGTTATCTCTTGCGCTTTCTGACTCATATTGATTCAAATAGGGAGAAAGAGATGACAGTTTGAAGTGGAAGCTCCTTTCAAGATGGCAACTCTTTCCTCCCTTGATGCCCCCTATTCTGCTGAGTCATTTACTGTTGTAAATGACCGTCAATGCAGCTTAGAAAACCACTTGCAATGAATAATAGAGCCGAATTCCTTACTGGGGAGCACAAGCATCAACCGATTTTGCTTTCCTTTGAAAGCCCCAATCTAATCTTGTCCTTCACCATCAAATTAGCAATTAAAATAGCAAACAATAGCGTGGCTGGTTTCACTGTTCTCTACGGCACCCTGGGGCGAACTGGCCTTGCCTTCCCAAAGATTTTTAAATGTCACAGTCAAAGAAGTAGAAAAAGACCATTACCAGTGACATTTTAGTGTGTGTGTGTGTGTGGTATTAGGGTGTACAAACACATTTAGGGTAAACTGCATTTTCCTCGATGCAAATATTAGACCGTAGGTTGTTTGAGTATAGTGCCCATTCATCACTAGTTTTGTATTCAACTTTGCTTAGTGTGGTGGTCCCTTTTTACCCCAGTTTTAACTGCTGTGGTAGGCATTCCATTTCATTAAACAAAAGTTGCAGAGATGTGTTTCAGTGTCATTTACACAAACAGATATAAAATCAAATTTACAGCTTGTTCTGCTTACAGAATTTCTCTTCCCAGCTGAATGACTTTTAGCTGACGTGCAGTTCCCCTGAGCCACCCAGGAGCCCCCTTCTCCTGTTGCCTGATAAGGTGTGTCGAGATTCCACAGTAAATACGCCTATTAAAGTGCTATTCCTTGATTTGCACGGTGTCACCATTAGAAAACAACAAACCAGAGTGTGACTGGCTGAAGTACTGTATTGACACAAAAGTCATGTTTTTCTTTACGCTATATACAGTAGGTACTGCACCAGATAAATAATTATTACCTGTTACACTGGGTTTCACATTTCTAGTCAGACATCTATTAAACATGGTTAACATGCTTAAATTACATTAAGAAATAAAGTGTGCTAGAATGAAGAAGATAACCTCTTTGTCAACATTCATTTGAAATCTGATATCACACAGCTACTGTCATAACCCTGCAGTTATGTGGACTTTGTAAAATGATACTGTCATAACAGTTACATTAAAACACAAAGGGCAGCATGGGAAATTAACAGCCGGGTGTCACTGCAATGTTTTACAGATTACTATTTTACTTTATAGAATAAGAGGCAAGTCGAGAGGGTGGCGAAGGCATACCAAGTTGCGTGAGTTGAATTTTGCTCTGGTGTCATTTTTCAATTTTGCTGTCTTAACCATGACCGGTGAGAGTTGTGTGCTGGAAAGTCTGATAATTTGGCAGAGAAAATACATTGGCTAAGAACCTTTTACCGATAATGTATCAGCTAACCCAAACAAAGCAAAAGACACAATGTGATGACAGTCAGATTAGGTGCAAGCTTATATCTGTATCTAAATTACAGCAAAGAATCATTTCTCCTGCATCATATACTGTAAGCTTTTGTGCATAACCTTATTCCAAGCCTTCCTTTAAGTTAGTGTATCATGTTAACACTGGGTGAAATAAACAATTCAGTACTCTGTTTTTTAAGGCATCACACATCAGTGTCCGGTGGCTTAAGAGTTTTGGCATGGCGGCAGCAGTGTCCCCCGCCACGGGGGTCATCTGCCTGTATACTTACTTCCTCTCTCTTCATCTGTCCCTCTCTGAGCTCTATCTTACATCCCCAATTCATGTTCCTTCTATGGAAGTTAAACAATAATTATATCCATTAATATGAGTCATTATTCAGTGACAGTTATAACCTAAGTGTTTAGCAGTTGCAAAACTAAGTCCTCAACAGTTTGTTGGTCAGTGCTCCACTCAACAACATAACCACAGCCTGACCGAAAGTGAGATGTTAATGGTGAGTTCGGTGTCAGAGGAGCTGTCATCAGCTCCTCATGAGCTTCAAGGTAAGCTGATAGGGCAATCAGTCTGCACCAGGCCAACCAACAGCAGAAATGTGATGGACAATAGTTTTCGTATAGGCCTTATGCACGTAACCATAACAGACACTAAGGACAACAAAGCTATCCCAGTAAGTCTTGCAATGACAGAAGATTTAGGCCAAATAAGGCTATTATGGAGTTACAGCCTATGCTATGGTAAAGTGGCATTCATTTGAACTCACCAATGCTGCTGTTAATAAACGACAGCCAAAATTGTTTTTCCAAGTCTTTGAAGATAGCCTTAGCACTGGGTAAAATATTCCAACACAGTTCAGTCTTTTTTTTTTCCTTTGGAGGCATCAGACATTAAAATTGAATGAGAATGATGTCTGCTTTGAACTCAAATGTTAATCTTAAATTTCTATTATTCTCAGAACTACCAGAAAGCAAGAATTACATTCAGTTCTAATTATTATTTTTTTTTTATTTTGTTATCTTGCCTGCTGCTGCTGTTTAACATGTTGCCAGGCAAACGGTTAAAGCCTAATTCTCATTTCTCAAAGACAAAAAAAAAAGTGGTACATTATTCTGTTTTCAGTTTAATTCAGTTTTATTTATATAGCACCAAAATCAAAACAAAAATAATCCTAGGGCACTTTACTATTATTATAGAGAAAACGCCAACAAATCCCCCTGTGCAAGCACTTGGTGAAAATCTTTATTGGACATTTCATTATCCACCTATGTTTTGAACAATTTTAACAATCATAGCATAAATGTACCACAGGCTGCAGCCAAACAATACAGATGAACCGATAACATCTATTTCACATAGCTCTTGTAATAGTGTCTACCTACAGTACAAAACTGGAAGTTTATTCATGTTCCGCTATACCCTTCGTTGTTTTTCACAGTCAGCCTCAGTACATTATCTAATCCTGTGATAAATTTATTACAGAAGTCTTGAGTCACTTTTGTCTCCCAAAATACCTCTATGACATGAACAAGCTCCTGTTATGTGCCAGGGTTTGCCGCCTCCTGGATGAAGTCTTTCATTGAATGCCATCTTGATAGGATTAATGTCTGGTGACTCTGGCAGAGTCCTTACCCAGTTGATTCTCTTGGACACAATGCAAGATGCAGCAGCGGTGTGCTTTGGATCATTGTCCTGGAAGAAGCAATGATCTGATCCAAAATGATTGCTGTAGATCAGGGGTGCCCAATACGTCGATCGCAAAGGTAGTGTTGGTAGATTGCGTGCCATTCAAAAATAAATTAGATGTATCCGGCGTAAAACACGTGCCAAATGTTAACATGTGAATGGTTAGTGTAACGATACACTGTGGTGACCCCTAACAGGAAAATCAGAAAGTGACAATCATTCATATATAGCCTATCATCCATCCTCCCTATGGCATTTGCTACTTGATTGACATGCAGGGCAGCCAGTCTGAGATCTTGTCTTTTCTGACACACGAGTCACCAAGCACGCAGAGTCAACTGCACGAGCTACTGCAAAACTCCAGTGAGCAAACTACCTTGTCAGCCTTCGAAGTAAAGGGTATAAAATGAGTGGGGGAGCTGAATCAAATAAGAAACCGAAAACGTACCGAAAGCATTCCATGCAGAATGGGAGGACTTTTTTTTCGCAATGTTATATTCAAAATGCGTTTGCTTGATCTACCAATCTACCATCACTATTCCAAAGAAGGGAAATGTGGAGCGGCACTTTCAGACTGTTCATAAAAACTACGACACTCATTCATACATATATTTTGTATGTTTCTGTTGGTGTGAGTATGCTTGTGTAGGTCGATCATTTTGACTTCGTCATTTGAAAAGTAGCTCACAAGGCGAAAAAGTGTGGGCACCCCTGCTGTAGATGGATGATAGTGCTCTCAAAACATTCTGTCCATAATTCCCTCCAAAATTACCACAGGCCCTGCTTCATGTCTTGAAATCATTCCCCAGACATGAGCTTTAATGTCCTTTTTTGTGGAGACTAAGTCAGGCGTAGTGCTCCAAAGCTACTGTTGTTTCATCTGTAAACAACACATTATGCCACATCTCTCCAGACTCTATCCACTGAACAGCTTGTTACAGCCTTGCATCTTTGCTGCAGTCTCTCATCATTGGGCAGAAGAGTCTTTCCAAATTCCCACCCAAGTTTTCTGCGAGCACAACAAATACTAGTCAGACTCAACTGAACACCATCTTCTTCAGTTTTCTGCTGCACAGCCAGAGTACTAATCTGATCTCTGCCTTTGTCATCGCATCAGGATATTACTGTAGAAGTCAGACAAAAACATTAGACTGTTGTACCCGGTACTTTTTACCATACTGACTCTGAGAGACGAGGCAGTCCAAGTAACTACAAAACAGTGCTGATTTATTCCATGAACACAGGCAAAAATTAACATTACACGCTCAGGTATCTTGCACCTCCAACATGCACGCAGGCAGATGTAAGATGAAAGCCCCTGAACCCACCAGGCCTATACATTATATCCCCTTGGTTGGGCTAGCCCCATACTACACAGAAACATCAACCGAGACGTCTCTCTTACCAGCGTTGCAGCTGGCCATAGCAGTAGTCAAAACATGAAGCAAATCAATGTGTGTGTGTGTCTGTTGATTAAGTGGTGTGTAACTAAAAACATTCTCACACGGCCTCTAGTGACATGTCATGACATTAAACATAAGAACATATTATGGCTAAGGCTACAGTTATACATGTCATAATAATAATATTAATCTCCACTAAACATTTCTAATACATAAAGTATCTATCCAATTTCTATCTGACTAAAAATACCTAACAAGACGAAGGCAGACTTTATGAAAAACTTTTTCCAGCTGTTTCTGAAGCCCCTGAAATGCTATTACATATAAACAGTAGAAACACTTTTTTACTGTGGTGTACAGAAATCTGTTCACCCTTTTGGTTACTTACTGATACAGTTTCTTTGTGGGGTGAGATTGTCTTTCCTTGAAGTGATATCTCGCAATCCTCAGCAAAATATTAATGCCTATGCCTGCAAAATGTTGATGAAACCATTCCTCAGGTAACCCTAAACAATCCAGGTTACAGATAAATAGCTTACACTTTTTAGGCAGAAGGTATACATGTTCAACTGACCACAACGTGTTCCAGCTAAGGAACACACAATGTTTAATTTTGTTTTGGATGAGTATACTGTATGTAGAGTTACAAAATCTTAATGTTTTGGCTGTGATGCTAATGTGATCCTAATATTTAGCCTTGCCATGTTTTTCAGACACAGATGCCCTCCTCACACACTGAAAAAGAAAACAAAGGACATCTACAGCCTCTATGATGCCACCTAAGTGGAAGAAATTGAGACTGGTAAAAAAAGAAACCCATAAGGTTGAGTTGTGTACACAGAGCTTTTTGTAAGCCATACTATAATTATGAGATACTGTAGCCTTTGTTGGCTACATAAGTGACTAATAGGTTACTTTGTGTTCATTTTTAAGGATTCCACCATCTCACTGAAGAAGGGATCAGTATAGTCTCACCCTAGACAGTCGTTCTGTGTTGCTTAACTCAGTGACATAAGACAGCAATTAATAGTGGTGGAGGCTCACCAGAATAGTCCCCAGGAAGTAGAGCTGTTTTGAGGATGTGCTGACCTGAGGAGTCAGCTGGAAGCTGTGACTCAGACTGAGAGAAATAGAAGCCTCTGTAGACTGGAGAATTTGTAATCCTCCAACACCAGAGCAGCAGCTCAACCCTTGCCCCTCCTGTGGACATCAGCGTTTTAGTGCAGAAAACCCAGCGACCATTTCTCCGGCACTGCCAGCCTGCTCCAGCATCACTATGCCAGTGCAAAATACACCACTGCCAGATGTGTCTCTCGGGGCTCTTTTTGCTGAATGAGAAGATACATTCTACAGAGAATGTTTTGTGCAGGGAGAGCATCAGCCAGATGTCTAGGTGGCCAGTGTGTTCATAGCACTGTCACTGTTTGAGGTCTACCAGAGCTGGGTGAAGCAAGTGAACTGGAGCGTGACCAATGGAAAAACAGAAGTGCTCCAAATGTTGAAACACAAGGTCTATGAGTATGTCACTCAGCAATTTCCAGACCTGACTGTGGAACAATAGCTCTGAATCAGAAGCAAGATAAATGAGACTGAGGAGCCCCTGTAAAGTTGACCCTGAAAAGCCACAGGCTGGATAAGGCACATTTTGATCATCTGGTGGTTATTGCAATTTTTCAAAATGTGCAAATACAACACAGTATTTTTTATACCATATTCATTTTATGGTCTGTCGCCTGTTTACATGATGTTGGCTGATTTTTGTGATGACTAAGGTTTTTTAAAATGAATTAAATGGTTTGTTTGGGACTGAATAAGCTGATTGTCATCAAAACAATTTGGAAGAAAAAAGAGAAGGAATCTATTAGACAATGCTACTTTTTGACCTAATAAATCTATCCTAAGAATTTTTGTTGACTCAATGGCTGGACAGTTTTTCTCTTGTTTCTTCCTAGTTGTTCTTACAGCATTGTCCTGCACCTGTGACCACCTGGATGCCTGGATGTGCACACATTTGTTGCCTTTTATGATTAAAACAATGCCAATGAAAGATCCACTGAAGTTAGGAAGCTTATAAAAGAAACAATAAGTCCAATCTCACACAAACTGATGACCCATTAAGTGCAAAAAAGTGCCAGGCTTTGCCTTGTTTTGTAAATGGTTGGATCAAAACTCAAGAGGGTACATTTTTCTGCAAATATTAGTGTGTGACCATGCTCATTTATCTTTAAAACATAGCAGCAGCAGTGGAAGACATGAGATTAGCCTGTTTTTAGACCCTGATTGCAGCCTCAGTCTGACTCAGTAACAATAATTTTGATGATTTGCAGGTGGAAAAGCACCCAAGGTAAAATAGATGCACATTTTTATATCTCTAGCAACATTTATAATTCTTGCTTAATTTTATTTGGTTAAATTTTTTAAACAATTTGAGTTTAAACAATAACTGAATGCTGTTAAAATAAGATTAAATGCAAACTAAATAGTACTGCTGTAATCGGGGTGTGAATTATTTTTGGGGGAGTCTATTTTCAGCCAGTTGGCATTTTATAACATTTATGTTAACAAGGTTGATAATAGTACATCAAGCCATTATGGAGTTAACAGCTGCTGTGCCACAATAAATTACGCACAGCCCCTCCAGAGTGTGATGTTAATAAAGTCAAACCACAGGAGTGTTCACATTTTCTGAATAAGACAGAGACTAAGACTACGTTCACACCGCAGGTCTTAATGCTCAGATTGGATTTTTTGCCGAAATCCGATTTTTTTTACGCTGTTGTTCACACTGTCATTTAAATGCGACTGCCATCTGTCTCGTGTGAACGGTATACGGCCCTGAAGTGACCCGCATGCGCAGAAGAGGACGTGACGTCAGACGCAGCGTACTGTGTTTGTGGAAATAAAAATGGATGTGGCTCGTGATAGCATGTGCGTAGCGATGTACCTGACAATTTTTTCAAAATAAAGACATAATAATAAGAAGAATATCATGAAGAAGGAGAGCACAAATATTGCTTATGGCCTTTTGTGGAACAGTGGCTGCTACCTCTGTACAGAGGAATGTGTGGGTGCGGAGTTGGAGCCAGGACTGGTGGGATTCCGTGAGGGGCTTCACAGACACAGAATTCATTAATAATTTCCAAGTGAGAAGGGAAACGTTATCAGCACCTAAATCACTGTTGTCTGCCATTTTTTTATTACCCCTCGCCTCCTCCAGCGCAGAATTGTGACGTCTGTCGCATTTCAATGACATAAAAATCGCATGAAATTCAACCTGGCCGTTCAGACTGAAGTCGCATTGCAAAACATCGGATACGTATCCAACTTAGGACCACATATGAAAGTGGCCTGGGCCGGATTTGAAAAAATCGGATTTGTGCTGTTCACACTGTCATAAGGAAATCAGATATGGGTCGCATTTGGGCAGAAAGATCGGATTTGAGTCACTTCAGCCTGCAGTGTGAACGTGGTCTAAAAGTGGATATCCAAGACCTAGTCTACCCCCGCATTCATGCAGAACAGCCTACTTACAAGACAAGTGACGGTCAAAAGTGTGAATGGGCGTTTCTTTGTCTCTGTGGCCATTAGCCCCAGATTCCATTCAGAAGTTCCCTGATTCATGTATTTGTTGAGTTGGAGAAACTGTATAATACAAATTTTTAATTACTCGTGCCTTCGGGGGGGCGACAGTGGTGAATGGACTGTATTTACTGCATTTTTCCACATTGTGTTACACTGGCCAAAGCGCTTTACAGGAGAGATGATACACCATTCACACACCGATGACGACAGGCTGCCACACAATGGGGTTCAGTAAGCCACCGGGAGCAATTTGGGGTTCAGTGTCTTGCTCAGGGACACTTAGGCATGCGGGAGACCAGGAGTCGAACCACCAACTTGCTGGTCAGGAGATGACTACCCTACCTCATGAGCCACAGTCACCCCTAAGTAGGTAGAGCTGTCTCCCCAACCGAGAGGTTGAATGTTCAAATCTCAGTGCCTGCAGTCCTTGGGCAAGACACTGAATCCCCCAAGTTGCCCGTGATGGTGGCATGTATGCATGCAGCAGCCCAGGGCCCTCCGCTCCAAACAAAATTTCATTGTACATGTCACAATGTTACAATGACAATAAAATAAATCTGCTTCTTCTTATAAATTTGACACTGCAGTTTAAAAAGTATCTGACTAATCCGTAGTTTACATCATTGCTAAGAAATAGTGATGGGAGGGGCAAAGAACAGTTAGGCCACTTTGTTTTGAGTCTCACTAGACCCTCTAGCAGCTGGAAAGAAATGAACTAGTTTATTATGTATTGGAACTGCTTGCCATTTTATGCATCTGCCTCTGAGTCACCACGGTCATAATGTCCTTTTCTGACCCTTCTTCCACCATCATAACCTGATGTTTGATTTGAGGAAGTCTTACTATCCCACAGGCACAGGTAGGAATTATAGCAGCCCTTAATGAGATGTGACATGACACATTAAAAAACTCTATAAATATTAGACTTTATGAGTTCCCCCTCCTGGAACTCAGGGCTACCTGACTCATTACTTCTGTACCATTCACTCTACTTCCTTTATGTGTTGCCTTCAACCAAATGGATCCCATCAAGTAACACACTGTTTGGTATATAGTACAGTATAAAAGTGTTAGACAATTACATTTGAACATAAACATCTTTTATCTAGATTGAACAATCTGTTTGTCCTAGCTGAGTTATGTTACTTGTACCATTGGGGCAGTATGTTCAGACCATGTTACCACATTTTTTGACAGTGGATAAAATAGATCTTGGGGGGATCCTGAGGCATTTCCTGGCCAGATTGGATATGTAATCCCTCCAGCATGTTCTGGCTCTGCCTTGGGGTCTCCTCTCCGTTAAACATGCCTAAAATACCTTCACAGGAAGACTGTGGCATTGTGATCAGGCCTCTGCACCACCTTATTTGGCTTCTATTAATGCAGAGAAGCAGTAGTTCTACTCTTAGGCTCTTTTCTGCATGTCTGAACACCTCCCAGAGGAAAAATCCAAACATGCCTTAAGAAAATGAACTCGGATTTCATTGTTTTGGACGCTATCTAAAGCTCCTAACTCAAGGTTAGGGATGGAACTTAGATTGACAGGTAATTTACAGTAAGAGCATCACCTTCAGGCTCAGTTCACTCTTCATCACAACAGTCTAGTAAAATACCTGAATCAGTTTGGCAGTTGATCTCATACTTCATTTTACTCTTTCTCACAATATCCCAAAATATTTAATCGTATCACATCACACTGGGCTGTAAACTGCCCCAACGATCATACCCACAATGAAAGTAACAGAACATCATTCCCTTTGGCCTATACATTTTAAGCATTCAGTCTCAAGGAATGGTTTGACATTTTGGAAAATATGCTTACGTATTGAGTTTCAGTCAAGAGGTGATTAGTTTAGCATAAATAATTAAATACACCATGTAACACCCTGTAATAATACAGCTAGATTGTTGTACATTTAACAAACAAAATATAACATATCAGTTACTGAGGATGTACAGAATGTTATTGTTGGATGTGTTTTTGAACTACAGAGCAAGCCGTTCCTTGCTTTTCTGTTTCCAGTTTGCGTGCTAAGCTAATTGCCTCCTAGTGCTGTTCATTTGACAACAGTGTCCAGCAGTTTGGTCCAGTCTCTCTAGATAAAACTTAGCAAGCATGCTCATGATCCTGCCAATCACAGAGAGGATTTAGAGTAGATCCAGTAATAAGCCCACTGACCCAGAGAAAGATATGTCAAACCCCAGTAATAAACCTATAAAATACCAGTAATAGAGAGAGAAAAAAAAACTAAACAACAATATGGGGTTGCATCAGCTGTGAATCAACTTATGGATTTAAAGTCTAGAGTGACAGTGCAGGGTATACATTTTGCAAATGAAAATGGATAACATGGGGGTGGATATAAGTGGTTGTGCTGGTTTGTGCATGTGTATGTGTGAGGTTGTGAATAAAGAAAATAAGGATCTCTGAATGACATCAAGGCTACTACAAGTCTTCAGTTCCCAGTACTGTTATTCACCAATCACTTTAACAAATTACTGTGTGTGTGTGTGCGTGCATATATGCATTTATGTTGTGCCCTACACTGAAATGTACACATTATAGGCACCAGTATATGTCAGTGTGCTTGTAGGTGGTCTTTCTCTACCTGTCCGCTCATCCAAACATAACATCTCCACTGACAATGCAAAGTTTTCTCACTGAATGTGATAGAACTGTGCATAATGTACTTATGTGTCTTGATTATGATTACTTCAATTTTTAAAAAGGAAATTACTCTGGAAAAGAAAGCACCTTGCTACGAGATAAAAGTGAAATTAAATAAAAGGAGCATCCTTCCTGTCTGGGAGATTACCACTTAAGACTGGGCTTAATTTTTCGTGACGCTGCAATCAATGTTAATTTGTTCTTTTGTTGGAATAATTAGCCACCTCATTATAAGTGTGACCTCCAAATATGTCAGAACTTTGTAAAGGTCACTGCCAAGTGTCTTTAGTACAAGGTCCAAGTAAGTCCCCGAGGACTTCCTAATTACTGAAAAGTGTAAAGACTGGTCGTTGAGCTAACATTATGCCAACTCTAAAGAGACTTTACATTACTTTATATTAAATACAAGGAGTGGGCAGCTCATTTGGCCTATTCAGGAGCATATCAGCATTTGATGAGTTGTAGGTTTATGTGTCTAGTAAAGGGTGGAAGGTTGGGCAGTTGGATCAGTGGAAATGTGGAGGAGACAGATTAATGTTGGAATTACAGTATCAACACAAAGAGGTAGCATCAAAGACAGAAGTTTCTATCGCTCTCTGAGATGGACACTTGACAGCATAAATTAACAGCATACAAATGTTGTCAGTAGTATTTGCCTGTGAGGACAAATACCATAAATAAGTTTCCAAATTATTTAAAAAAATCCTCATAATCGTGATTGTTTTTTGAAATTAAAATTTTTTTTTTATTTCGTTTGTTTGCTTTCTCCAGTATCAGTAAAATGGTTCCAGGTGATTCTCTACAGTGTGTCCCCGAAGTGCTAGTAGCCACGGTATCAAGGCATTCCATAACACCAATTTACAGTATCTGTATGTACACAAAAAGGAAAAAGGATAAAACAGAGAGATGTAGTGAAGTATTTAGACATTCTGTGAGGTTCATCTTCAAAAATGTTTCACTAGTTTTCATCAGATTTGTTGTGGAGTGCCAGATAAACCTTGAATGGCTGCAGAGTTCAATGGCTTATTCATGTTATACTGTATTGCATCTGTACCCCCTCCCATTTTACACAACTTCCAGAGCTGTGCGATTCAGACTATGTTAACATGTACAGTACTGACTGGTACATGGAGTATGCTCTGTTACAAGCTACAGTAAACTTTTGTACAGTATGAAGAGTATAACTGGCAGTAGGAAACAGTTTAACATGGAAAAATAAGTAGTTCAGACCATTTATAACAACCCCTGCAGATCCCACACACTTCTTCCAAAAATCCAAATATTTTTGTGAAATATAGATTTACAGATAGTATATCGTTGCATTAAATCCCTAGCATGTGTAAAATATACACTATTTTATGGTTGCTTATTGTGTTGCATTTAAAATGCTGCATTCAAAACATCCAGTGAATATACAATTTCATAATTCCTGTTGCTATGGGTCATTGTTGAATGATTCTTATTTCCAGGTTGAACTTCTCTAGTGTCTCCTGAATCACACCTTAGTAGAAGGGCAACAATAATCTAGAGTGCAGAGGGTTGTTGGTTTTGAGTTCTCTGAGTGACTGAAAAAACTGAGGGAGCTCCTTTCTTCCCTCGTGGGTTATTAGACTCACCCTTGAGCAAGGCATTCAGTTGCTGACTCCAGGGCAGGTAGTCAGTGTTTAAGAGTGAAAGAAGTGCAGTTGGTGCTGTGACTGGGTACAACACAGAATTAAATTGTTAAACAGGGCAGATGCATCATCTGCCTCTGGATGACAATTTAATATCTAAGACAACTTCAGCATCTGGAATGCTGAAACCCAGTGGTGCTCTAGAAAAATCTGTCTGGTTCTGGTTTAAAGTCAGTGGCCTGAGATAACGAATGGATCTGCAGGCAAGCGCTTGCTTTCTGAGTAAAGGAGCTCTACATGCCTCTGCTGCTGCTCACACTGCTGCTCCTTGTGATATCACTCAATGTTCTACAGTCAGTTGAGAGTTAGTGCTCTTGTAATTTAGGCTGGAAGCTTTCCCTGGTGTTGACAGCCTTGGTGTTCCCTAATAGCATTCAGCTCACTTGCTGGAGCTCCAGTGGCTTGGACAAAAACATTTATTTTATTTTTATTTTTCACCTTAAACAGTCCTATAAAACTGTTTTTGAATTCATCTGAGGCTCAAAATAGCCTGAGCAGAGGCTTCAACAGCTAGTTGAAAAATTTGTTTATGAGATTTGGGAGTTTGAAAAAGAAGCAAGTTTGCTCCCTTTTGCCCAACATCGGCTGCGACCAATCTATTGCCTGTCAAACCCCGAATCATCTTTCTTTTATTGATTCCCTGTCAAGGTGTTCTGAATTTATTTGGCTGCAGCTGTGAATTAAGAAACAGAGGGCATTTACATTTCCATATTTACAGCTCACAGAGGACAGAGCAGCTGAAAACCTAGCTTTTATAACTTGTGTCCTCCCGAAAAAATACCATGTTGCTGAAGTTAATGTGAAGCTTTTCAAAGGGTTAATTTCCTCCAGACAAACATTTATATGCATTTGTTTCATTAATAATGAAAAGCACAAGGCACATTTGTATTGAGACCATATCTTAGTATATTTAGAGTTTGTTAGTATGGAGTAAAGCATCATTTTATTGATTGACAGGAGGTCAGACTTGTTTTTTTTAATGAATTCAAGGATGATCTTATTCCCAAGTGTATTTACTTCTGATTTATCCTCTTTCAACACAGAAGACTCTTGACAGTGTTTAAGATCTGAAGGGCCTGCTGAATGAGTGGAGTTCTCCTTATTTGTGTCTGCAACTCTCCTTCTTTTCATCTTTTTATTCTTGCTTCCTCCCTCTTCGGATTTTCTTGTGCTTTCACTCCAGCTGTAGTTAAGAATATCTTCTGCTCATTTTGATCTCTTTTTTCTATCATTCACACTGTACATCGTATCTCGGTGCAACTCTCACTCAGGCACTCTTAATAAATAGCCTCAGGCAAAACAAAGGCAATTATCCATTACTCTATACAATAAATAGTAAATAAACACCATTTTTTGGGATTTCCTGCAAGTCTGTATACAGATATCAATCTGTTTTTCAAGTGCCCCCATTAACTCTTTATACTGGGATCCTTTCTATTTGTTACAGTGCAATTGACTTTTGATTCTTTTCCTTGTGTTTCCTCTAGTAAAGCAGTACTGGAAAAATAATCAGTTTCTGTTAATGATGTAAACTGGTGGTGTTCATTGGTTAATATTTGTGTCTATAAAGTGTGAGAAAATATTAACAAGACTGTTAGGTATTTTTAGCCAGATAGAAATTGGATAGATACTTTATGTATTAGAAATGTTTAGTGGAGATAGGATGTCTAGTTAGACTGTTAAATGCTTAGTCATGCTTATGAGTTTCTACAGGGTACATCTGGTCAAGGATAACTAGGGAGAAGAGTTGATGACTGTCAGCAGACAGGGTGTTTAATATTATTGTTACGACGTGTGTAACTGTAGCCTTAGCCATAATATGTTCTCATGTTTAAGTCACGACATGTACTAGAGGTAGCTACACACCACTTAATCAACAGACACACACACACGTCTCGTCTCTCAGAGTTAGCAATGGTAACAAGAACCAAAGTCCTGCAACACAAAGAAAAAAAGGAGCAGCTGTCATTCAAGAAGCTGAAGACTAAAATGATTTTGCATTTATAAATAAATACATACTGACGATTGTAGGGTATGGTT
>NW_018127921.1:5163796-5163964 GCF_001952655.1 Monopterus albus | reverse complement strand
TCTATTTGACTAAAAATACCTAACAAACTGAAGTAATTTATGTGTGTGTTGTGATTTTCAGGTCAGCAGCTAGTCAATGAATACTGAACAATTGGTTGCCTGTGCTGCAAGGTACAGACATTATGTCTCCACAAAAGTTACAGCATACAGTTCCAACGTTTCAACTCA
>NW_018127921.1:5159161-5163581 GCF_001952655.1 Monopterus albus | reverse complement strand
ACACAGAAACGTCACCCGGGACGTCTCTGTTATCAGCTTTGCAGCTGGCCATAGCAATAGTCAAAACATGAAGCAAATCAATGTGTGTGTGTGTGTTGATTAAGGGGTGTGTATCTAAAAACATTCTGGCAGGACATTCAGTGACATGTCCTGGTACTAAACATAAGCAGATATTATGATTACGATTACGCTTAAACACATAATAATAATAATAATAATCATCATCCTGCCTGCTGACAATCAAACTTTTCTATCTAGTTATCCTTGACCATATGCACCCTGCAAAAAACCCATAAGAATGACTAAGCATTTAAAAGCATACCTAGACATCCTGTCTCAACTAAACATTTCTAATAAAACAAGTACCTAACCAATATCTATCTGACTAAAAAATACCTAACAAACTGAAGCCTATAAGATTCAAATTTTACACTTGCAGTAGTAGGAATGATGAAAAAAATACTGTTGGCAGTGTTAGTGGGAAAGGGTGAATTAATTGTAATTTATCTATGTCATATTTTTATTGGTTGACAATGCTTTTATTTCATCACATTCTTCTAATTATTAGGTACACTTTTAAAAATTATTAAAATATACATGTTTTGCACATATTAGATAAAATGACACTTAACAAATACTGTAACTAAATATAAATAATTAAAATAAATTTTAAAAAAGAAAATCAAAAATGTATAATTAACAAAAACACATTATTTAATAGACAAAGATAATTGAGGTATCCTAGCCTTTTCTTTCCTCCCTGCTTTTCTTATAACAGTATTAATACAGACAAAAATTCTCAGAAAGTTTCATTTATCAAGTGTAATACCTGCTATATACTTTATACATTAGGGAAGCAGCTAAAATTGACTACAGAGGAACCAGAATCAGAATCTGCTTTATTGGCCAGGTGTGTTGGACACTCGAGGAATTTGACTCTGGTACATCAGCTCTCAATGTGCAAACAGTAAACCAGCATAAGGCTGTGTAATATAACAAAAATAAGCAGTATTTACAGGCAGCAGAAAGTGCAAACAATGCAGAACAAGCAGTATGAACAGACAGTAACAATGCAGACAATGAAGGACTGTTGAGATAATTAGGGATAAAAATAGAGTACTTAAAACAGAGTACTAGACAACTGTACGAGTCTGTACAACATATATATAAACAGGTATTGCACTGAGGTTTATTGTCCAATCATATGGTCACTGGTTAAGTGTTCATCAGAGTGACAGCCAGGGGGAAGAAACTGTCTCTGTGCCTGGTTGTCTTGGTGCACAGTGACCTGTAGCACCGTCCAGAGGGGAGGAGTTCAAACAGGTTGTGCCCGGGGTGTGAGGGGTCAGCAGTGATCCTCTCGGCCCTCCTTTAGACCCGTGAGGTGTACAGGTCCTCCATGGAGGGCAGGCTCACACCCCATGATTTTTTCTGCAGTCCTGACTGTTCGCTGAAGTCTGTACTTGTCCTGTTTGGTTGCTGAGCCAAACCAGACGGTGATGGAGGTGCAGAGAACAGACTTGATGATTCCTCTGTAGAACTGTATCAGCAGCTCCTGGGGCAGGTCAACCAACATTAAGCCCCTCCATTAGCAACAATCTGGGAACAACAGGCAAGATACTCATAAGGTATAACACTGGTAGTAGTAATTCAAAAAGAGAATATAGATCAGTACTCATTAGGTATTTGAAAAATAAGGAATGGCATCTGGTATGAGCTGCACAACATTTTGTACCTGCACCAGGCTTTAGACGCAAACAGCAGGTTTCTTCCCTGTTTTGATTCCACTTAGTTTTTTCATTGTCACTGAATACTGAGCAGAGGGTTTGTAACAGTGTATTTGCCAAGATCACTGTGACACAAGTTAAATCAGTCTTTCACTTTAGTTTGACATTTGCAGAGTTTTCCTGAAATAAGGTGTCTGCCATATAAAAATGTGACACCCACTCTCACAAAATGATGTGATGTGTTTAAATAAATTGAACATAGAAACTCGAAACCCTGTTAGTGTGGCCTTGATGAAAGAACAGGGACTGCGTGGCTTTTAGATAGGGCTATATTTCAATCTACTGAAGAAAAAGCTTAGAATATGTAGAGAAATATTTTCACACTAAGGCCCTAATCATAAAATAATGGGCAAATTTTAAACTGTAGCCAGTTCCTTAAAGAAAACTGCATGGGCTCTTAAATAAACCAGATGTTCCATCCTGCCTCTCTCTAGTTTCTAGCTTAACTGGTTAATTTGTACCAAACTAAAATCATATTTCTTTTCATGTATTGACCCAGATGCAGACAAAACTGTGAAAAAACAACAAATGAAGAAAGTCACAATGTAACTACTCCAATTGCTTTCTCTCACACAACTACACACACACACACACACACACACACACGCATGCAAACAAACTAGGTCTGTATGCTGAGGCAGTGATAACCTTCATCTGTGCCTTTATTCACAATGAAAAAACTGCAACTAATTTGTATTCTTTGGAAACTGTTTCTCAACTGTAATACAATTGACTATTTGTGATTATTTTAAGAAAAGGGCAGATGGAAATGAATAACAATGTTTAGGAGTATTTGGACTTTAGCATGCTACTGTATAAGACCACACAGAGGTGTTTTCTAGGTACAGTATGACAACCAGGCAGTTGGATTTCACAGTTTTAGGGATAATTCAAGCGACAGTTGTCCAACACAGTGTATAAATGGATTTGAATTTGAATAGAGCACAGAGATCAAAATGAGAGTAGATTTTGGACACTCTGATTCACATTTCATTTGGAGACTGAGTGTTTATGTGGTGTTCAAAAGTAACTACGCCAAAGCCAAGAAACTAATTGACTTTTATCTTTGAAGATTAGTGAATATCATGACAGAGTAGCAACTACTTACCATCTTATGTAACAGTAGCAAACTAATGATTCTCAAACATTTTTTCTATACGCTTGTAGAAACTCAATATAATAACTGTACATAATGTAATAAAATATAATAAAAGTTAATAATGTAATGTAATCTGCCAATAATGTAATAAAATGATGAGCACAAAATGTAATATGCTTGTATCAACTCATAATGTAACAACTACACATAATGTAATAACTACAACTAAGATCAAATTCTAGCTGAATCTCTGCTGATTCCTCTGTCAGTAGAGTTGACATATCTTCAAAACTTACTATAGAAATAGTGTTTGTTTTTTTTAAATAACTCAATACAAAGGGGCGGCTGTGCCTCAGAAGGTTGGACTGGTTGTCCCAGGCTTCTCCAGTCTAACGTTGAAGTGTCCTTGGACAAGACATTGAACTCCAAGTTGCCCCTGGTGTTATCGCCTGCTTGTGTGCACAGTTTGAATGGCACTGGCTTTAAAGTCTATAAACTGCTTATATGGAATCTCTTATTTAGTTTTTCAGTGCATAAAACACCTAAAACATTCATAAAGGAAATATTTATTATTCTGCCCTCCCTAAATGTCCGTGTCTAGTTTTGCAGGTAGAGAAACAGTCCCAAACTGACTTCATGGCTTCAAACCTCATTTATTGTGTCCATTTTGGAAAACTGTAAACACATAAACGCAAGCAAACACATTAGATGTTTGAGTTGTAACCAAAAGCAACATGTCTATTCTCTTTAAAATAGCAAATACACATTGCGCTAGCTTAATGCTAACTTACAATCAATGTTCCCTCTAAGCGGTGCGCTTGTGCAATTGCGCACTCCTCCTGCGTTCTCCGCGCACAGCAAATCTATGCAGCGCATAAAATAAAATCCAACCTGAACTATAAATAAAATAAACACATAACAATGTATTCTGTACCATGTTGCAATGCAACTCAGTGAGTGACAAGTGACAACAAGCGGTAATTACAGTAAAACAATGACTAACACTGTCCAGCCAATGATATGATGCGGTTCGCACGTATTTACTTACGCAGCCAATCAATGTCATTAACGGCGCTTAATGGGTATGTGCCCGTTTTGCAGGTTAGCATATAGCTAACGGTGCAGCGGAGTTAATTAAGAGAGGTAAATGCTGCTAAGCTAACCCTTTACTATGGCGAAACGAACGGGCAGTGGCACATCCACTCACCAAGCCAAAGTAAAAAAGAAATGCGGTTCTTTTAAGATGGAATGGTTGTCGGAGTATGTGCGAACAGAAGAACAAGAGGTGAAACTGGGTGAGATATTTTCTTTTTCGAGTGAGAAAGGGCTGCTCTGCAAAACATGCTGCGAAGCCAAAGTAGCAAGTGAGTTTTCAGAGGGAAAGGTGTGAAGTGAATGGAAGTTGGACTCTCTCAAGCGTCACATTCAGCAGAAAAGTCATTTGAATGCTATTGCAATTGTACGAAGACGCAAGATGGGAATGTGGATCGGTACATTACTGCAGGAGAGCGCAAAAGATCGAGAGAAGAGGAAC
>NW_018127921.1:5156402-5158364 GCF_001952655.1 Monopterus albus | reverse complement strand
ATGAATAATATTATATAGGTTGTTGGGTCCAGACGGGCTCAGCTTTCTGCTGCCTGCGCGCAGGTAGAGGGGTGAGAGAGCTCTGGACGTGTCCTGTGAATTTTACCTGTGATCCTCTGAATAAACCAGCACGGTTATTTTTTATAAAATCTAAAGCAGTCTCTTTCGTCTCATTGAGAGTTCCTGGTTTGAAAGAACCGGAAGAAGCTACACAGAAATAATAGCTTATAGTCTCATTGAGAGTTCCTGGTTTGAAAGAACCGGAAGAAGCTACACAGAAATAATAGCTTATACATGCAAGGAAAATAAATGTATTAAAGTAACCAAGGCTCAGTAGTTCTGGTCAATCATCAGTACAGTTTTACCATGTGTAAGCAAGGAAGGTAAAAGTATGAAAAGTAACTAAAAGACAATGAAGAACTGAAAAGTAACTAAATATTACAAAGTAACTAGAGTCTATAAGACTCAAATCTTACATTATCATAACTCATATTCAAGGTCAAGTTATTAAGTTGCAATGTTATCTGTTCAGTTCATTGTTCATGGAAAAATGAGTGGTGCTCTATTAGTGTGTTCATGCACAATACTGTCTACAGATCAGAGATGAGCTGTTTTGTTGTTGTTTTTTAGCCACTGCCAATCATCTTGGTTCCAAGAAGACAGTTGTCAGCTTAGATCAACAACCCTGATAAAGTCAGATGCCTTGTTCACAGTGAGTTGCCTCCATCTCTCTTACTGATGTGCTGCTGCTTCCAGGCTGAATGCTTTAAAGTACCACTGAGGGAAAATAACACCTCTGTTGTCACTGGTCTGATAGCTGCAGCAGGTTTAAAACCAAGCCATTTAATTGATTTTAAAGCTACATCTATCAGTATTTTTTACATCAACATTTATTCAAATGACTGTGTATATGTGCTTATAGTAATAAATTCACACAGACCCACCTAACTGAGCCCCTCAGCTAGACAGCAAATTTAAGCATTTTTACCATCTTTCAGCTAATTATTTACGTTTTTTGGCTTGGAACCCTGCTGTTTTGGTTCAGTCTCATTGTTTTCAGCTATTTTAAACTAAAAAAGTGCTGATAAGCCCACTGTACACTATGTCCCTGCCTACTACCAGATAGCAAAAGGTAATGTTTGCAAGTAGCTAATGAACATTGTGAAGAATTAACAGCTAAAGCTGGTGAAGACCAAAACAAAACTAAGAGGAGATCAGATACTGTAATTACATGCATCAGGCCATCAGAAACTCTAAATGCTGCAGGGAAACATGAGCCAGTGCCCTAGCAGGGCCTCTGAATGCCATTCCCAGCCATTCATCTAGTGAACCCCCGCTCTCTAGCCAACAAAATGGACAAACTGCTTTTCATCAACTAAACTCACGATCACCAGCATTGTGCTTTGTCAAGACGTGGCTAAATGAATTGACCCCAAATTAGGCAGCTATATGCGTTTAGACAGGTGTTTGTTTGGTTTTATTTTTTTCCACTTTATTTTACTTTAATGGTTTGACAGAGGACAGCAGTGATTCCTGGGAACTTTTACAACTGAAGACAGGTTAAATGTCTGTGTTTTTGTGCGTGTGTTGTTGTACCTGGTCCTTTTTACCATACTGACTCTGAGAGACAAGGCAGTCCAAGTAGCTTCAAAACAGTGCTGATTTATTCCATGAACACAGGTAAAAATTAACATTACACGCTCAGGTATTTTGCACCTCCAACATGCACGCAGGCAGCTGAAGGATGAAAGACCCCGGACCCAACAGCCCTGTACATTATACCGCTTTGGGCTAATCCCATTCTACACAGGAACGTCAAACTGTGACGTCTCCTGGTGCCAGCTTTGCAGCTGACCAGAGCAGTAGTCAAAACATGAAGAAAATCAATGTGTGATTGTCCGTTGATTGTGTGGTGTGTATCTAAGACATTCTGACAGGACATCCAGTGACATGTCATGACAT
>NW_018127921.1:5147265-5155668 GCF_001952655.1 Monopterus albus | reverse complement strand
AGTTGTGGGCACTTCCTCTGCCCTGTGATTTAAAGTTCTGATGACTCCCAGTTTGTGTTGAAGTGGATGGTGTGAGTCAAAAAGCAGGTATTGGTCCGTGTGTAGGTTTCCGATATACTTCTACCTTCAGGCTTCTGTCCCCTCCCAAGTAGACTGCACAATCCAAAAAGGCCAGACAGTCATCTCTGGCATCCTCCCAAGTGAACTTGATGTTGTCATCCACAGAGTTGATATGCTTAGTGAAAGCCTCTACCTCCTGAGTCCTGATTTTAACCCATGTGTCATCCATGTAGCAGAACCAGTGGCTGGGAGCGGTGCCAGTGAAGGAAACCAGGGCTTTCTCCTCAATTTCTTCCATGTACAGGTTGGCAACTATAGGCGACACTGGGGAGCCCATAGCACAGCCATGTTGTTACCTATAGAAGTGCCCCCTAAACTGGAAGTAGGTAGTGTTTAAATAGAGTTCCAGAGTGCAAACATGGTCTGGGGTGAGGCTAGTCCTATTGTTTAGCGTGTCATCCTTCAACAGTCTCTTCTTCACCGCCCTTCCCACCAAAGGAGCCAGAATGGTGGATTCGACAAATACACTTCATTATAGACAACCTGATATTATGACTTGGATGACTGAAAATCTGCACAGACACTTCTATAAAATAAAATGAAACAGGAATACTCGATTGTTTTTTACATGTTTTTAAAAATGTTATTACATTTTTAACATAAACGTTGCCAATGGACTCATAATGTAATAACTTGTGCAAAATATAATTTATTACATGATGTGCAAAAACATCACATTTTGCACTCACCATTTTCATGACATTAATGGCAGATTATTACATTATCAACTTTTATTACATATTTAAGAATTATGTTAATGTTAAGAATTATGTTCCCTTATTACATTATGCACAGTTATTATATTGGGTTTCTACAAGCTTAAACCAGGATTAATGTGTTATAAATAAAAAAAAAAAAAGAAAAGAAAGAAAACACCTGTTATTAATGAAAAACACTGGGAACAATAACCATAGAGATGGTGACGACAGATGACATTACATGCTGTGCATGGGTGTAGCCTCATAATTATATTGAGTTGCCACTTAATTTTCACTTTGCTATTCAGTATGACATTGTGTTTATTTAGCTGTTTGCCTGGTGCTGTTTGGCTCAAATATGTAGCAACTTATTTTCCATCTCCACAGAAGCTGTGTGTTGCAATTGATAGGAATCGTTACTGTCATCAGTGGAAAAAAATATAATATTTAAGACTTGAAATTTGAATGATTCTGCAATTCATCTCTGCTTGTTTGCCGTTTTTGTTTGGAATTGAGATGATTCTGGCTGGTACAGGAAGATGTCATCTGTTTTTAATCCCTGCTACAAAATGCTAATTGGCTCAGTTGTTTTTCCAATTCAGAAATCACCCATCAGTGAGCACACCAGACTAAATAGCTGAAAGAGAACTGGAGATGTGAGAAGTAAGGTTAGGATAAAAATAGGATACTATGAGTTTGTGTATTTTTAGGTATTGTGACAGCTGAGGTATTAATTGTGCACCGAGAGCTGTAGCTGTACACGTATAATTCAAGGTAAATGTGCACCTGTGCAGATAAAACTTGTGTACATTAGCAAATTAGAAATAATTCTACCTGAATTTGTGTCTTTTGTAATCATAATAATTCAGCAAATACTCAATGGATGGATGGACAGAATGTTAGTATATTACTCGACAACTGGCAACTAAATCGCGATTTGTGTTTCTATGGTTATGCTTAGACAACAGGGACACCATAAGAAACAATAAGATCCAATGTATGTCCCTGCTCATGTGTAGGACCAGTCACATATTGCACCAAATCAAAAGCATCAAGAGCAGCTAAAAATTCTTTCACCAGTGGTTTATCTGGGCAACACACATGTATATTAAAATCACCCAATAAAAGAATATGCTCATAACAGGGCATAATACCAGTCAAAAAATCTGAGAAGTCATCCACAAACTTCTTATTATATTTGGGTGGCCTATAAATAACAGCACACAGTACTGGATCGAACCGACCCACTTCAAATAAAGTCAGTTCAAAACTAGAGAATGAGGGTAATGGTGGTGTGCACTGTTTACTGAAAAAAATGGTTCTTAAAAACAGATGCTGTCCCACCTCCACGGCCAGACACCCACGGCGAGCTAAAATAAGAACATCCAGCCAGCAAAAGTTCATTAAAAGTACTAAACTCACCAGCATCAACCCATGTCTCTGTCAAAAAGAGTAAATCCAGGTCCTGGGAGCTAAAAAAGTTCCTCAGAATAAAAGTTTTATTCTTTAACAACCGAGCATTCACCAGGCCCTGGGCCTGTAACACTGCCAGCCGGGGAGCTAGACGAAGTGTCTTCAAAACATGACGATCCACCCCACGCTGTCGGAGCCGAGAGAGACAGGGCCTAACAGGCCGGGGACCTTCATCGCCACCCACTACAGGCACCAAACAGGCATCGGTAGGATCCAAGAAATGCCGAGACACCATGAAGGAAGAACACAGTTCCCAATCCATCCGAAGGAAAGAAGTAGAGCACTGGTCTTCGGCTTCACTAACTTTCCACTACACCTACCCTGGCGATGGGGCTGTTTCCGCCAGGGGAGCAGAGCCAAAGCCCAAAGGAGATGGGCCGGAATCCCCAACAAAACCGGAGGAACAGTCTTATGCCCATCGCGATCAAGTACACATAAATTACCAACTTTAAATTGAAGATCCAAAAGGAATCGGCGATCATACACCAGCAGAGACTGAACCTGTAGAGTTCCAACAATTAAAATTAAAACAAACATCGACCAAAATAGTAGCAACAGACAAGCAGCTGCACACACTGGCGCCATCTTGCCAACTTCTTTCTTTAACATTTATCAAATGTTTTCATAAGTCCAAATGTTGCAAGGCATGGGACACAGTCTGTAAAACTACATACTGCTTTTGATGCCTTCCACCCCACCCTGCAGAATAAGCATATCACAGTTCCTGCATTGAGAAATATTTTTGCCAGTAAAAATAATCAAGATGGCAATTTCCTCCATCTAGCAGGGAGATTGTTGCCTAGAAACACCTATAGGTTGAATACACAGACGTAAAATCATGCAACCTACATGCTCCTACACACACTCACCAGCACATTTAAACCACATTATCTAAAGCTACCCCCTCTGTCTCCCAACACACCAGGAAATGTTTTGTTTTTTTTGTTTGTTTTTTGCTATTGGTTGTGGGGTTTTTTGTGTTTTTTTTAAATATATATCTCTGTGGCGGTCCAAATGGAGTGGTCCACTGAAGCCATACCTCAGTAATTAACTGTCACAGTGCTTCAAAACTAACAAATGGACTTTGTGTCAAGGAGAGCCCATTAATTTACTGGGCTCCACTTGTCAATCCAGAGCCTATTATCTCCATTCATGTCTGTGCCTCCTCTCCTGCTAACCCTCCATTTCTGTGTCTCACTTTGCAGATATTCCCTGGAACCTGCAGAAAGGGCTGTGGGCCATGTCTCTAGAATGGCATACATGTGCAGATGCAAACTATACATAAAAACACATTAAGGTACAATACATGCACTATACGAACCCGCACATATTGAACAAAAGTACATGCTCACTCCATCTCTTCCTAATTATAAGTCACAATAAGAATGACTGTTTAGCAATAAATATATTAAGCAGTGATTCTCAGTACATAAATATGCAAGGACCAATACACTTCACATAACCACAAATAAATTATCAACTTCTCTCACACACACAGTCCAGTACTCACTTTACAGAGTTTTGTTTCCCCTCCAGTGAGACATATTTAAAAACTCATGCTGTACTCCCTCATCGGCATGACAACCTAAGGGGAGAAATCTTCCATATGTGACACTAATAAGTGCTGCTCAGAAGGAATGGAGAGCCACTTCTCTATGAGATATAAATAACTACATAACACACAGACTATGGGATCCATGTGATTTGCTATACACCTCGTTTTTATTGCTCTTCAAAGGTAAAGTATTACCTGGGTTCTGAAAGAGAGGGAGAGACTGTACTTTTTTGGCACTGAGACCAATGTATTTTTGATGCTCTTCAATGCATTACCAGTGGCTCTTTCTTAGGACTTGGAAATGTTTCCTGCTTATCTGATGTGATTTCAGCTGCCATTTGCAGTTTTAAAAAGGCAATACTGTATCCAGATTCCATTTCATTGGTTCACCCAAATGTAACCAAAAAAGCTTTTTTTCCCCAGATGGTTTTGTTTTTGTTTGAACAGATACCATGGCAGTATTTAGTGCCAACTAATCTGTACATAAGAATGTGCAACCCATTCTGTTTTGAGATACAACCCATAAATCTGTTTATTGTCAACACTTACATTAGAACTAGGCCCTTATACAGTACCTAGGTCTCTACTCCCTGTGGTACTAAAACTTGGAGCTAATATACATTTCTACAATTAGAGCAGATGAAATTGATGTGTGAAAAGTGTTCCAGCTATGTATTTTAAGGATAATCACCTTTATTGGCCAAGTATGTTACACACAAGGAATTTGTTTCCGGTACAGAACCAATCTGCAGCGCCACCTCAACCGATTCAACCCGACTGGGTTCAGTGTCTTGCCCAAGGACACTTCGACACGTGGACTGCCGGCATGTGATTCGAACCTTCAACCTTCTGGTTGGGAGATGACTGCTCTACGCACCGCACCACTGTCGCCTCCCCTAAATGAAACATTGTGTTTTTGAATTAAAGTGTAATTACAGTATAACAAGGTCTAAAGTGCATTAAATTTGCAACATACTTGTGTAACACACTGTACTTTTAACTTTCAACCTTCATAACAGATTCCGTGTGGAATTTCTCTTTAAATGTAACTTCAGGCTTTTCTAGCTATAGCAGTGTGTGTTATAGAATGTTCTTCCCAGCTGTAATAATGGTTTACACAATTGGTTGTGTGTGGATGGATGAGGGCATTTCGGGCATTATACTGACTAGGCATAAGCACTATTGCACAAGGCCTGAGTGTTACTGCATGTGTGCTTTTTGTTTAATTGTGTGTCTCTCAGGTCCAAGTGTGTCTGGGTCTTAATTGTGATCCAGATTGCTCTGACTGCCCTCGTAGAGAACTGTCCCTTAGGCCGGGAACCTACTGTACCATGAAATCTGATCACTGTGTTTAGGTTTAAAGTAATGTTTGCTTGCATACACACATGCATGTGCATCACTAAGTAATGTTCTTTCAAATACAAAAAAGTTCTATATGTTACTAAAAATAGAAAGAAAGCCACTTTCAGCTTTTCCCGTTTAGGGGTCGCCACAGCAAATTGTCACACTGACGACTCGCATGTTGACATTTGGCACGTGTTTTACACTGGATGGCCTTCCTGACGCAACCTGAATTCAAACCCGGGGTGCAGCGGCGAGAGTGCTGTGTCTTAACGACTAGCCTACCAGGGACGGCTAACTCATGCTACTAAAAATAACTTTCTCAAAATCTACAGGTTAAATATTGCTTTAAGTTCTTTTATCCAATTAGCTTGCATTGGCATAGGCTGAAAAAGAGAAACTCACCCATTCCTTTAGTTTACTTTAAAGCTAAACCTCAGACCTCAATCCTTATATTGAGTGCAAAGGAAAGACTTGTGTGCCATTGTATAAATAGTAACAGATACTGTCTGTGTTGGTATATTAATATGATTTTCCACTGTACTGATTTTTAGGGGTACACTAGAAATATTAAAAATGATTTAGACTAATGCATCACTTTTTCTCCCTACTTCTTCTTTTCACTTGTCAGTTTTTATCAGTTGTGATTTCAGGTTGGCTCCAGAAAGTTCTGGTCTGATAGATGAGCTGTAGTGGTGCAATCACTGCCAGTGTTAAATATGGAAATCAGACGTTTCAAAGCTGTCTGCCCATTGTTCTCTGCCTCTCTGACTTTGTCTGTCAGTCTCTCAGTGCAGGAAGTTAAGTTAGGGAAGATGAAAAATAGTGACATTCTTCTCCTGTTCTATTTTAAAGCAGGATTATAACTGTAAAAGCAATACTTTATTCTGTATAGCTGTCAGGTTTGGTTCTGTGTTGCATGATTTGGTACTGGGGATGTGACAGTGATAGCAGGTAATCCTTTCTGAATATGAATTCTTCTACCTACTGTATCTTTCTGATTCTTAAGGGATTCTTTAAAGTAGGTCTTGCACTGTGAGGAGTGTTTACACCTCTGCTTTCATCTCCCTTCTCTCTTCACTTTCTTTCTCTGCTTTCACTTTTCCCCCTTTATGTGATTTTATCTCTCCTGTTTCGCTGTCTTGCCACATCAGAGGCTAGCGGGAAGAGAAGGAGAAAGAAGTTAGAGAGTTCAGAAAAGTGAGAAAGAGGAAAATGTGGTGAGACAGGGACACGAGGAGAGAAAGAATATAGTGAGAGTAAGGAAGCATAATAAAAAATATCATGCTAATTATCTGTCGCCTTTAGCCCTGGATGGCAGTTCATAGCCTCTTTTTCTTTCAGTTAAATGAACAAGTGCATTAGTGTGTGTATGTGTTTGTGTGCATGAATGCACACAGATGTCTGTGTCTGTAGTGTGTCTCTGAATGTGCAGGGAGGTCTGTCCCCTCATGTCAGGATTATACTGTGGCTGCCCTTCCCACTGCCTGATCACTATAAATCAAATCAAATTCAAATTTTATTTGTATAGCACTAAATCACAACAAAAGTTATCTCAGGGCACTTTACAAAGTAAGGTCTAGACCTTACTGTTATCACTGTTATTACAGAGAGAAAACCCAACAAATCCCCCTTGAGCAAGCACTTGGTGACAGTGGGGAGGAAAACTCCCTTTAACGGAAGAAACCGCCAACAGACCCTGGCTCCTGGGTTATAACTCAGCAAGTGACCTGGAAATACTAGACCAATATTTTTGGTGTAACCCTGTTAATTTGGCCCCATAAAGCCCTAATATATTGTGTTGATGTAAGCACTTGCCAGACTTAGTGCAATTCATAGTTTTCGTCACTAGTGTACTAAAAATGGACTAGAGCAAACTGTTCTTTTTCTTTTTTTTCCTCTCTTGGCATCTATCTTGCTAAACCAAGCATAAGCACTCTGGAGAAAAAGCAGCAAAAAAGACACCGCGAGTTATTGTGATTCTCATTTAAGAACACAACTGATTTGTAAACTAACTTTGTACAGATAAGATATATCATCGAGGAACGGTGTTTGGATTCCATTGGGACTTGGAACTAAACCCTTGTAAACTGTAGTTATCTTGGTGAATCGTAATCACTATTTTGTGTTACACTAGCATACTATAGTCACTGGAAATGTAGTGTAAATGACTACGAAATGATGATTCAGCTTTACTGTTGTTAAAACCAGTCGGGGTAACATTTCAAAATAACTGTGGTAACTGCTCACAGTGTACATTTTGTTTACAAAATTTTGTCCTGTGGGAAATGCCATGGCCCATTAGCTGTTGGCTTGGTACAGGTTGCACAATCTTAGTTTTACACCTCACACAACCATATGTCAGTGTGTTTGGTGGCATGCAAGATTAATTTTATATTGTTTATTGTATTTGTGAACACACTTGGAGCCAATTGTATGGATGATTTATGTCTATAAAAAGAGAAATATGGTTATCTTGGGACATTTATACCAAATTTAAGTGAGGTAGAAGGCTGTACCTTTTGAAGTAGTGAAAAAAAGGACACTTAAGTTATGAATAGCGGGTAACTCTGCACATTTTGTGTAGACTGGTTTTTTATAGAGGCTTCTTCTGGTTCTGGATTCCTCGTTCATCGTCTGAAGCTGGATCCCTCCTCATTAGCCTCGGTGCCTGGGTCCTCGGTCCACCTCCTCTACTAACAGTGCAGCAATGGCTCTACTGGATGTCTTTGGTTGAACATTGGGTGTTGGAGGGGTGGTAGGGCAGGTTTCTTTTTTTTTTTTTGATTTCCTGCATTATGGAGTTTTATTTTTATTTACTTGAGATCTCAAGGTTATATGTTGACCAATTTGTTTGAACACTGTATTTAGAATTTCATACGGCTGGTAATAAATGATGGCACACTGAATGAGGTTCTTCAAATAACAACTGCACATACCAGTGTAAACCACATCTTGTTGTCCTGTGCTCATTGGGGTGGAATCTAAAAGTCCTTTCAACTGTATGGCTTATGTCTATTGCCAACCTCCTCATCGAATCTAGCCTTCAATAACCCTATCCTCAGATTCCTAGTGCTGATACAAGAAGTATCACCACTGGTGGGTTACATTGGGTTTAAAAGTTTGTGTGTGTGTGTGTGTGTGTGTGTCTATGTGTGTGTTAACTAAGGTAAGCACATATTTTTTTATCCATCCATCCATCCATCCATTTTCCTC
>NW_018127921.1:5137986-5146715 GCF_001952655.1 Monopterus albus | reverse complement strand
GAGAGACTATGACTTAACACATACTTTAATTTAAATAAATGAAAGAATGAATTCTCTAGAATATTGACAGTTACTGTCTCAACAAAACAGACAAATGACATGGCTTTGGATTTTATAAATTTTATTATCTAATCTACAACTACATTACTACATTATTGTACTAATAAATAACTGAATGAATGGTGAGAATATAAGTGACGGAGACAAAATGTAAAGACATGATACAGAGACAGATGTCTAACTGTAGGACAAATGGGAATGGTGGTGGTTGAAACCAGAAAAATTCTATTATCTATCATGAATGAATTCAGACAAAATTTAGGAAAAATTATGTTGAATAAATTAAGATCTATGTTAGACACATCAGCCTGTAACCAGGTAAAACAACTAAAACAACTTAGCCTATTGTGTTTTGGTGTATGCCCAGGGCCAAGTAGTGTGTGTTCCACAGACTTTAGAAGCCGCTGGCTCCATAAGTGCTGCGCGTCACTTAGCAACTGTTTGAGTTGCTTTGGTGAATGGGGAGTCTTTGGTCCCTCAGGCCCAGAAGCTGACTGGCTGTTGCAGCAGGCTGGAAGTTTGGATCCACTCTGGCTGGGTTCGTTCCTGTGTGGCTGGATGTTGGACATGCTGTGTGGATCCACACTGCTGCACATTAGATTGAACGGTGCGATTCAGGGGATGCAGCTATAATAATTTGGACTTGGCAGTCTGCATTCAGGAATTGGAACTGGTTTCCTTCAAAAGGCTTGCAAAAAAAACCAAACTTCAATTCAACTCAAAACTCATTAAGACGATGATTGCCCTACAAAGGTGACTTCTTGTTTATATTAGCTAACACAACCTTGTTTTGTTGCCTGAAAATATGAAAATACAAAGTTACAACAAAAACGCTGTCACAAAAAGGAAAAAATCTAGAGCGTGTGCATAAGAAAACACAGGAAACACAGAGGTAGAAAAGTTAACAGCACAAGTGTGGACACAAAACTCTTCTAGAGAAAAAACACATAAGAACAAGAGAAATCCATTTCCTGTCAAAAATGCATGTGGATACTGATATACTGAAGGATCGCCCTGAAAATGCCTGAAATCAATTGCTGAAACAGTTGAAGGATGAGAAGAAATGGCTAAAGTTCTTTGTTGAAATTGTTGAAGGCTGAGAAGAAATGCAACTGTGGAAGTTGAAAAAATGTTGAATAAATATGAGAGGAAAAAAGTTCAATAATTACTTTATGTATGATGAAATCAAAAGCTGAAGTTGTGTATCAGCAGGCTTCACAAGTAGGGAAAACAAACGTGTGTGTGCGCACACGCCGTCCCCATGCAGTAAGAAAAACAAGTAGGGGCGTTTGTGTGTGAGCAGCCCCCACATAGTAGGAAAAACAAGTATGAGTGTGTGTTGAAAAAAGCTAAAAATTGTGAAAAGTATAAAGGTTACAAAGAAGATAAGTATAAGGCAGGAATGTCTAGATACCAGAATGGTTTTGGACACTACCAGAAGTAATGTCTCCTGGCCTGCTTCAGATTTCTCTGTTAGGGATGAGGTAAAATAAGGATTTTAAATATAAATTTAATTGCTCCGTGTTTCGCATCATTGGTTAGGAATATAATAATCATAGAATTAAAAATCATATAACATGTAATACCAAGGATACATTCTTACACACAGCATCTGGAATGTCTAAAATCTCTAATCATGGCAGATAATTTTCCTAACATTTACAAAGTCATCAATACTTCCTGGCTTAAACATTATAGCATTATAGTTTACTCTATTATAAAAGAACAAAATCTAACAGACATAATTCTAAAAATCATGGTTAAAAGTCTATTTTTTCATATTTCAGCTAATCACAGTCCCAGAATGATCAATGGCGTACTGAACATCATGAAATTCATCAGTGGTCATTATTACACAAGTCGCATACAATTTAAGCACTTACTTCAAATGGATTTTGGAATCATTGTGTAGCAGAATAACTGCTGTCTGTGAGAAGGGAGATTCTTAAAGTCTCTTCTGTATCAGATCTGACACAAGTTGTAAAACAGCTCCTCTGGAGTTCTTTAGGGGTGTCCCTTTGAGTTGTGCTTGGGGTTGGGCTGAGATAACAAATGACCTTTTAGACTGCAGTCACTTACTCAGAGCCCAGGGCATGTGAACACATAAGTGAATATGCGTGTATTTCATTAACTGAAAATAATGCAGTTTCAGGTTTTGGAACCATAAACTTGGGAAGTCTCTGGTGTTGATAAAAAGTTGTATTACTTTTAACCAAGATCGTCTGTGTAAATGTCCCTTCTTTTTCATCCTCAATGTTTGTATTTTTTCAGCCTCACACAAGTCACACGAAGAAACATTATCAACATGCCCACTAGCCCAGTAGAATTCTCTGGACTATACCCTGCTCTATTTACATATGGGCTCAATCAGACATTACACAGACTATGTACTAGGTAGCTGCAGGGTAAAGCCACATTCTCACATACAGCACCTTCAGTGCTTGGCTGAAAAGGACTTGTGTGTGTTTTTTGTGATGCCTACTTCCTCTCCCATGCTCAGTTTTCTTTATCTGTTTCATTAGTGTTTTAATATACGTAGTCACAAAACTAGTCGCATGCCTGAGGAGTAGGTAGCTACTGCAGCTTTATGGTGAGAGACTGGGGGTTTCATGAATGAGTGAGGTGGTCTAGGATCAACTGTTATCACTGCTTTCTTCCTGCTTTTGTCCCTGTTTCCTCTCTTCTCTATTTTTTTATTTCAAGCTGATTTTCTTTCAGGGTTCCCTGCTGAGAAATATTTCTTTTACTGTGTCTGTTCCAGCCTTCACCTTTTTCTGTCCCTTTTGTTCTCAATTTACAATGTCTCTCTGCCGCTTTTCTTCCTGTGTCTGTCCACTTCTTTCTCACCACCTGAAACTAAAAACTGCTCCTCTCTTCACTTCTCTTCCTCCTCCTTCAGTGTCACACAATCAGAGAGTGTCCCTCTGCCTGCCAGGCAGAGAGCCAGAATACCAATAGACCAGAGCCTTCTGTCTCCCCATTATTCAGTCCGTCTTTCCATCTGCAACACACACACTCAAAGACACATGTACCTTCACATGAAATCATACAAGACAGAAGACACACACAGGTTTATAACTGCTGCAGGGCTGAGGACACACCCCTACCTGCATGCATACAATTTCTTGTACAGACTACTGCAGGGACACAAATAAGTCAGAAGCCACATAATACTGTACATACAGTACACATATGCAGCACACATCGACTTCTTGTGCAGTAACACACATACACACACTCACAGCTGCTAGCCCCTCTAATCAATTTGCACTTTAAAGAGAGTTCCACCTTTTCCTTCTGGTGTTTCCAAGCCCCCAGCTGCTCTTCACTAGCTCTTTGTCTCTCTCTGTCCCTTTCTTCTTCCCTCTCTTTTTCTGACAACAGTAATTTTTTTCCCTCTCTCTTCTGCTGCAACCTTCTTTCTTTCTTTATCATTCCCCCTGTCTCTACCATTGTGGAAGACCATGCTCCTTTGATCTCTTTTCTCACTATAGAAGCTGCATTTCTGATTTGGCTACTTTGTTTATAGTAAAGACAGCATCAGCATCAGCTAAATTGAAGAAAGGCTCAGTAATCTTTTCTGTTTCAGTATCATGTCTATCAAAACCATTTCCACTGCTATCTTTGTTACTTTATATCACAGTAAATGAAAAACACCAGCATGCTTACTGTTGGAGAGAAAGGTTGATGGAATGACAATATAAAGAAAGGACAAGAATTAGAGAATGGTGAAATATGATGCTGCAATAAAAATGACAACCACACAAGTCCCCCAGATATCCCAAATATGTGTTTGTATACAGAGAAATCACTTTGAATGCATTGTGTTAGTCACTATAAAAAGAACATTACCAGCATGAACTTCAACAGTAAACAGCCACCTCTGGCAGCTTGCTTGCTAACTCCATTTTCCACTTGCTGTGAAGAAATGATGTATTATGTATGATATATATATAATGTATGCTGTTATTTCTTGATACCGCTTTATCTGTGGTTGTTTCACTGAGATGTGGAAGGCATGAGGTCTATCTATCATTGTTTATCATGTATAACCAAGCGAGTAAGGTGTAGGTATACAGGAATGGAGGTTGTTTGGTAAGTGTGTATGTGTGCATGAGAGACAAGACAGGTTACCACTATGCACATTTTGGGAAAATCACTTCGTCAAAACTGAGACTGTAGCTGTCAATCCAGAGGAAAAATCTTACCTCCCAAATGAACCATATCACCTCTCATGGATTCCATCTAATTTGTTTTCAGAAACTCCACTTAGTTTGTGATTATGTCTCTCACCAGCAACTACAGTAATGTGGGTGTCAGGCTGAATTGGTGTGTGAGAGTGCAGGCCGAGTCATTGGGAGAGCACCCACTCAGTAACTATTGTTTGTTGAGATGGGCCAATATTTATTTTGTTTTGCCAGATTAAAAAAACATTAAGATTAAAAACCTCTTTTTCAAGGGAGACCTGGCCCATCACACAGGGAAGACTCGACAGTTTGTCAGGTGTCTTTTGATGGGTAGTGTACATACTGTACTGTATACACCACAGTTTGAATGACAGCTCTTCAGCTTGAGCTCAAGTAAAACCAAACAAACAGGGCAAACATGCCAGAGTTTGTTTGAACTTAACTGAACAGATTCAGTGTGAATGTACCCTTACTCCCACTTCTACTGTTTGCACTCTGTTGATTATCTCATCTCAGTCCCCCCATCCTCTCCCCTTTTTATTTGTTACGTCTGCCACCAGTTTTTTCTTGCAACCTTTCATTTTCTGCTCAAAATATCTATTTTAGCCTCTCTTACACACAAACCTCTGACTTTGATATCTGTTATTGCCCTCTTTAAAAGGTCAAGTTCAGTGGCTCATACTTGCTCCGTTTTAACTTTCACCCCACCCAAGTCTCTTCTTCCTCCGTCCTTCACAGTGGCTGAAGGCCTCTGTTAGCATTCTGTTGAGGTGCATGCATTAAATGTCAAAGGGAGAAATAACTGAGTGGGTTTTTTAATGTCACTGAATGTCTGTGAGCATAGCAGCTTGAATGTGTTTCTTTGATCTGTGATAGACTTTGACTCACTTGACAGATAACCATGCATACACATGAGAAGAATGAGATACTCCCCACCCATACCACTGCCATTTGTAGTCACATTCATGTTTTAATAGATTGTTTTATAATGTTCTAAAGATGAAGACAACATGAGAGTTTACTGTATGTAAGCAGGCAGATGGTGCGGAGTTAATGGAGAGAAACTGACCTTTCAGCTCATGGAATTATAAACTGCCCTCTGATCTGTGTGCTACTGGTGTGTGTGAGGGAGACGGTGTGTGCTTGTCAGTGCAGACATAGAGCGAGATGAGCTTACAGTGCATGCGCTACACCTGCTTTGTCCAAGCACATTCACTGATTGTTAGACCTACATGGAGGTGAAGTTGTTGCATTGTTTGTCCATGAGTGACAAAATGCTGACTGCATATAAGAATGTAACTGTGACTGTGTAGTTTGTGTGTGTTTGTACTGTAGGTGAGTAGGTGAAAGTGTTGCTGGATCAGTGATAAGGATATTTTAGTACAAAAAGGATGTAAGTCAATAGAAAATCTTCACAAAGTGGCATTGTATTGCATATGTGTTTGTGGTTTGGTGTGAATGAGTCATACTAGTACCAACTTTGCAAGCCAAATTTTACAAAGAAAGAAAGAAAGAAAATAATCAAAACAGAAAGGGAAGATTTTTCCCTACTTCCCTATTCCCTATTTTCCCTATTTAAACCACTTTGCAGTATCAAAAAAAAAACTCTCTCCAGGAAGTTATTTATTCAAAAGTCAATCAGCACACACATCTGTTATCTTAAATTGAACTGGGAATGCATGCAAGCCATGAAAATAGAATATGTTTCTTCAGTGAATTTTTAGTTTGTGTTTGGACCCTACACTGTCATAGCAAGACATGATAATCACCTCAAGGCATCCCTGCTTTGAGCAGTGTGAGGCCATAGCAGCAGTCATTATAGAAGGCTCTCTCATCGTGCATTCACCTTGCTGTAGAAGTTGAGTGCTTTCATTCCTCTCCACCTTTTGTTTTTTCACCATTATGCTCTTTTTTCCATCACTCCCTCTATTTTGTTTTTATTTTTCTGCATTGCAGCAACCACCTGTAATAGTCATCTGTCTTACAGTGCAACCATAAAGACAGTGATAGTGCTTATCCAAACATAGCTCCCATCCTCATTTAACTGATTTCATTAATGTATGGTTGCCTGTGATCACCAATGTAAAAATGGTATACATACTGACCTTTAAAAGAATTGTTGACTGCTCCTTAAGTCAGAAATGCAGGCTGTGGATGGTTGATGCCAGTCCATTTTGTGCTGTGAAAGCCTCAGGGAGAACCAGCATTCCATCAGCATCTAGTAGAAGTGTCAGACAGAAAGGTGACAGAGAATATCTTCTCTTTGTCATACAAGTCTGTCACTAAAAACCCTCCTTGTTTCACAGAAAAGGCAGCACTAAACCCTTTCAGCTGTTGCTAAAATATTAGTTTTAAAAATGTTCCTGGTGAAGTCTTTAATTGGCTTTCACAGAATTAATTTGTCATATTAATTATATTTGGTCTAAATTACAAACAAGAACATCAGTTCACCATGGCTGCTATCCATAGCAGCAACAAGATCATTTACATTAAAAATGTTTCTGTATCAGAATTTTCCCAGTCACAAGGCTCCTGTAATTTTCAGATAACTAGGACTGATAATGTCAACTGTGGCATTATTTGACATTGTTGTATCCTGTGTGCTGTAACAGCTAATGGTTAATAAGTTCTTGAGGGTCAAAGAAATGGGAATAGGTCTTAAAAGACTCATCTTCAAACAGGGCCATTTTCCGTAGAGCCACAATGAAATAATTATTTTAAAGATTTTCATTCAGGATTTAGAGTCGATCATAGTACAGAAACTGTACTGGAAAAACGCCACCAATGATATTTTCCACTGATCACAACATCTTATTACAGAAACTAAACATGTTATTAGGATTAAAGGAACCACACTGAGGTGCTTTAAATTGTATTTGTGTGGATGCTAAGAAGCATCCACATTATGTTATCCAATTCTTTATTCTGTTGATGCAGGGTCAGCAACATGTGTGTGATTAGTACTGTATGTGTCCATATGTCCTTAAGCTTTCACATACATATTATACATGAAAATGGTAGAGAAAATTGTGAGGAATCTCAATATGCCCTTGTTATTGCAATGGGATGAATGGTTTTTGCATAAAGTGGTGCATTTCAGAGGTAGTGCCGCCTGCCTTTCCCATAGACTCCAATGTTAAATGTCAGGACAGAAAATGTACTTGAAGCAAACGTGAGGGTTATTTGTAAATCGCCAATGTTCCTTCATTTTCTGGAATATATTGACAGGGCATCAGTGAGTTCATTGAAGCCTCCTGCTGCCAATGGTTGGGTTGGTTTTTCGATAGGACTTATAGTTTTTTATTATTAGTCTATTATGTGAAGCCCATGTTTCAGTGAAATTTGCTGCTGAGTCACATAACACTGCACCTTCTTTTCTGCACACTCTCAAGGCTTCAGTGACACAGTGCTTGGGTCATCTAGTGGTCAATAAAAAAATAAAGTGCAATCGAGACATGTCAGAGGACTATCGCTACTAATACCCCATTAGTTCACAGTTTCATTAGCCATGGAGTGACAGTCAAGACCACCATGGGGAAAACTGCTATTACTGCAGTATTCTTGTTAGTACTAATTGTTAGTGCTTCCTTATCAAACATCTAAAACTGTGCAACATGATAAACAAATAAAAACAATATATATAATAAAAGGAACATAGACAATACATTAATATCCCACTTGCAAAACAGAAATCCATTAGTGTATTTAGATTTTTTTAAAAAGGCAAATCAAATCAAATTTATTTCTACAGCGTTACAGCACTAATTCCTATTGACTGAAGTACTTCACTCACAAAAAAAAAACAATAAATAAAAAACAAAGCCGGGAACAAATAAATGTCAAATAGGATTATTACAAGGGATGAAATAACACCATGAAATGCAGAGGACATAAGACCATGATTAAACAGAATGTGTAAAATTGCACTATGTATTAAAAGCCAATATACAAGTGCAACTCAATAAATTAGAATATTGTGGAAAAGTCCATTTATTTCAGTAATTCAACTCAAATAGTGAAACTCGTGTATTATATAAATTCAGTACACACAGACTGAAGTAGTTTAAGCCATTGGGTCTTTTAATTGTGATGATTTTGGCCCACATTTAACAAAAACCCACCAATTCACTATCTCAATAAATTAGAATATGGTGACATGCCACTCAGCTAGTCAACTCAAAACACCTGCAAAGGTGTCCTGAGCCTTCAAAATGGTCACTCAGTTTGGTTCACTAGGCTACACAATCATGGGGAAGACTGCTGATCTGACAGTTGTCCAGGAGACAATCATCAACACCCTTCACAAGGCGGGTAAGCCACAAACATTCATTGCCAAAGAATCTGGCATGTTAACAGAAAGTTGAGTGGTAGAACAAGTGTGGAAGAAAAAGATGCACAACCAACCGAGAGAACCGCAGCCATGAGAGGCTTGTCAAGCAAAATTGGTTCAAGAATTTGGGCAAACTTCACAAGGAATGGACT
>NW_018127921.1:5136709-5137674 GCF_001952655.1 Monopterus albus | reverse complement strand
CCAGACACTTCCTCCAGCTCCTCCGGGGGAATGCTGAGGCGTTCCCAGGCCAGCCGAGAGACATAGTCCCTCCAGCGTGTCCTGGGTCTTCCCCGAGGCCTCCTCCCGGTGGGACATGCCCTAGGAAGGCGCCTAGGAGGCATCCGAAACAGATGCCCGAGCCACCTCAGCTGGCTCCTCTCGATGTGGAGGAGCAGCGGTTCTACTCTGAGCTCCTCCCGGGTGACCGAGCTCCTCACCCTATCTCTAAGGGCACAAAGGCACAAGGGATGGCATTTTCGAAACCTGTGAGTACTTAAAAGTCATATCAGATAAAGTGGAATATTTGGAAGCACAATCCAAGCGAAAAAACTTGATCTTTGCGGGAATCCAGGAGACAGCTGGAGAAAGCTGGATGGATGCGAAGGGAAAAGTTAAGGAGATTCTCAAGAACAATCTGCAGATTCAGCATGAAATTGCGATGGAGCGGGCTCAGAGATTCGGGAAACCCACCGATGGTGGTCCAAGGGCGGTGATGGTAAAGTTGATGAATGAGAAAGACAAAACACACATTTTGCAACAGGCAAAGAAGCTCAAAGGATCTAACATCTATATAAATGAAGATTACACCGAGGCTGTGAGGAAGAGAAGAAAGGAGTTGATGCCGAAGTTAAGGGAGGCCAGGGAGAAAGGAGACATTGCTTTTCTAGTGACCCATCCTCAGAACCAGGGACCAGGACCCAAGTCCAGCACGCCGAGGACCAGCATGCTGAGACAAGGAGTGGGAGGAGGGGCCCCTGGACCCTCGACTGTATGGGAGAAATACGATGTATGAAGAAATACGCAGGTGTATTGATATCTGCGATGGCAGATGAGTGTCGAGTCTACAACACCAAGCATGACACATGTACTGAATGAGGCAAGTGATTTGTCACACAAGTTAAAAGTTTTCGATGAATTGGATCTGGAGCTGAACACATTTGGAA
>NW_018127921.1:5121544-5133496 GCF_001952655.1 Monopterus albus | reverse complement strand
CAAGTTGTTTGAAGTCCAGTGTTAAGTTTCCACAGTCTGTGATGGTTTGGGGTGCAATGCCATCTGCTGGTGTTGGTCCACTGTGTTTTTTGCAAACCAAAGTCACTGCACCCGTTTACCAAGACATTTAAGAGCACTTCATGTTTCCTTCTGCTGACGAGTTTTTTGGAGATGCTGGTTTCATTTTCCAGCAGGATTTGGTGACTGCCCATACTGCCAAAAACACCAAAAGTTGGTTAAATGGCCATGGTGTTGGTGTGCTTGACTGGCCGGCAAACTCACCAGACCTGAACCCCATCGAGAATCTATGGGGTACTGTCAAGAGGAAAATGAGAAATGAGAGACCAAAAAATGCAGATGAGCTGAAGGCCACTGTCAAAGAAACCTGGGCTTCCATACCACCTCAGCAGTGCCACAGACTGATCACCTCCATGCCACACCAAATTGAGGCAGTAATTACGCAAAAGGAGCCCCTACCAAAGTATTGAATACAAATACAGTAAATGAACATACTTTCCAAAAGGCCAACAATTCACTAAAAATGTTTTCTTATAGGTCTTATGAGGTATTCTAATCTATTGAGATAGTGAATTGGTGGGTTTTTGTTAAATGTGGGCCAAAATCAGCACAATTAAAAGACCCAACTGTCAGGTTTGCCCGGTGGCACCTTCCTCTCTTCTTTTCCTCGCACTAGCCAGCTCCCTTGCACTGATTACATGATTAGACACACCTGCCTCTATTCACTGATTCTCACCAGCTGCGCCTCGTCAGTCTCCCTCCTTATTTATACGCTGCTCACCGATCACTCCCCTGCTAGTTCTTTCTTTGTCTTCAGGCCTCCCCATGTATGTTACCGCTGTTGTTTATTCTCAGTTTTTTTCTGCCACTGTCAAAGAAACCTGGGCTTCCATACTACCTCAGCAGTGCCACAGACTAATCACCTCCATGCCACGCCAAATTGAGGCAGTAATTAAAGCAAAAGGAGCCCCTACCAAGTATTGAGTACATATACAGTAAAAGAACATACTTTCTTACAGCAATTCACTAAAAATGTTTTCTTATAGGTCTTATGGGGTATTCTAATTTACTGAAATAGTGATTCGGTGGGTTTTTGTTAAATGTGGGCCAAAATAATCAAAGACCCAACAGCTTAAACTACTTCATTCTGTGTGTACTGAATTTAAATAATACACGAGTTTCACTATTTGAGTTGAATTACTGAAATAAATGGACTTTTCCACGATATTCTAATTTATTGAGATGCACCTATAAATACAGTAAATGAATGAATGAATGTCTTAAGCAATGAGTAAAAAGCTGTCAGGTCTATAACAATTTGAAAACAGACTGGAAGCCAGTGAAGAGAGGCCAAAACTGGGTTATATGATTGAATTTTCTTTTCAAAAAATGAGCTGCAGCATTGTGAACCATCGCAAGGTCAGTGAGGGAAGACATAGTAACTTCATCTTTTGTTGTGTTTTGTTGCTTTTCTTTTTTCTCTCTTCTCTATCCACTCACTCCAACCGGTCGAGGCAGAAGGCCACCCACCAAGAGCCGGGGTCTGTCGGAGGTTTCTTCCATTAAAGGGAATTTTTCCTTCCCACTGTCACCAAGGGGGATTTGTTGGGTTTTCCCTCTGTAATAATAGTGATAACAGTAAGGTCTAGACCTTACTTTGTAAAGTGTCCTAAGATGACTTTTGTTGTGATTTGGCACTATACAAATAAAATTTAATTTGATTTGACCTGGAAGAAGCTTTTAACTTAACTAAAAACTCTTAGAACTTTAAGCCATTTATTTTCTATTTCTCACTTTGGGATTAAGCCTTCCACTGTTTTAGGAATGCTCTCAAGCTCTCACCTTTTTCTGATAATGAAGTTCAACTCCCAGTTCCAGCATTTTCAGGGTGATTCTTCAGCACTCAGCATCCACGCGCATTTTCTTCAGGAAATGCTTTTGCCTAGTTTTCTTTTCAAATTCAGACTTGTTGTATTGGCATGACCACAAGCAGTGGTGGAAGGTAACTAAGCATATCTACTCAAGTATTGTACTTAAGGACAATGCTGAGGTATCTATACTTTAGGATTTTCATATTGTGCTATTTCATACTTTGTCATCACTACATTTTAGAGGTAAATATTGTACTTTTTACTCCACTACATTTATTTGATAACTTTAGTGACTAGACCTTTTTCAGAGTCAGATTAATAAAAAAATATTATATTCGTCTCTGGTAGAAAATTCACAAACTACCCAGCGGTAATTCAGAGCTAAAGTATTCATTCATAAGCATACAGTGTCAAAAAAAAGTATGTGAACCTTTTGGAATTTCATGGTTTTCTACATTAATTTGTCATAAAATGTGATCTGATCTTCATCTAATTCAAGAGTACTGACAAATATAATGTGCCTACAAAAACAACACAAAAAAATTCTGATCTTTCATTTCTTTATTGAAGACACTCAAAAGACACAAAAGTGAACCCCCGGCATCAATAACCTCAACCAGGTGCTTTCTGTAGCTGTGGATCAGACCTGTTTATCATTCAGGAGGAATTTTAGCCCATTCTTCCTGGCAGAACTGCTTTAGCTCTGTCATATTCTTTGGACATCTCGTGTATGGCTCTCTTCAAGTCATTCCATAGCATCTCTATTGGGTTGAGGTCTGAGCTCTGACTTGGCCACTCCGTTCTGTTGTGGACTTGCTCTGGTGTTTTGGGTCATTGTCCTGTTGCAACTCCCAACTTCTACAGCGTTTCAGCTGATGTACAGACATTCTCACATTATCCTGAAGAATTTTTTGATACACTTGGGAATTCATCTTCCCCTCAATGATTTCAAGCTGGCCAGGCCCTGATGCAGCAAAGCATGCCCAAACCATGATGTTTCCTCCACCATACTGTATGGTTGGGATGATGTTTTCATGAAGATATGCAGTGTCCTTTTTATGCTAGATGTAGTGCTGCATGTTCTTTTCAAATAGTTCAGTCTTAGTTTCATCAGTCCACAAAACATTTTGCCAATACCGCTGTGGAGTGTCAGTGTGCTCTTTCGCAAACTTCAGGCTTGCAGAAATGTTCTTTTTAGTACGTAAGCAGGGTTAGGCAGTACTTAGTGGTCACAAGATAATCCGTGGTCCGAGCTAGATTAACAGGTACAGAAAAAATGCTGGACAGGAGTTAGAACAAACTGGCAGCTTCTTGTTTTATGTACTGTAGACTCATGAACATAGATGTTATCCAGTTCCAATGGTGCCCTCAAATCTTTGGCTGTCACTTGAGGTTGTTTCTTTATCTCATTGATGAGTCTTCGTTGTGCTCCTGGGGTCATTTTGGCTGGACACCCACTTCTTGGTAAAGTAGCCACAGTCCCAAAGTGTCTCCATTTGTAGATCGTTTGCCTAACTGTAGACTGGTGAATTTCTAAAGTCTTTGAAATCACTTTAACCCTTCTGAAAAGCCCTGGATCTTCTGAAAGCTCTTTTTGGCAAGGCATGGCTCACTCATGTGATATTCTTCTTGTGTGGAGCAAACTCAAAAGGTTTGAGTGGTTTTTATCTGTCAAAGTAGCTCTAGTCCACACCTCCAAACTCATTTTCTTAAAAAGACTCCTAAAAGTATGCTAACACCTGACTCCAATTAGCTTTTTTGAGGTCATTAACTCAAGTGTTCACATACTTTTTCCTACTAGCACCATGAGGTTTTTATGGTTGTGAGACATGAAAGATCAGAATTTTTTTGTGTTGTTATTTTAGGCACTTTATATTCATCAATACTCTTGACTTAGATGAAGATCAGATCACATTTTATGACAAAGTAATGCAGAAAACCATGAAATTCCAAGAGATTCACATACTTTTTCTTGTATAAGCTGGTTAAATTAGCCCCACCTTCACCTGCTGCAACATTAAATGTGATGAATACAATAATGCAGCAGTAATTATAATCCAATGATGTGATATAGTATACATTAAATAAGTATTTTAAGTATGTTTTGATGCTAATACTTTTGTACTTTTGCTTAAGTAGCACTTTGAATGCAGGAGTATTTTTACACTGTTGTATGGGTGTTTTTATTTAAGTAAAAGATCTGAGCACTTGCTTGACCACATTGACTTAGCAGGTCACAGGCTTGCAAAGTTTAGTGTTAGAACTCAGAATGGAGGAAAAGCAAACAGCTCGTTATTACAGAGTGCTGAAAGGGGGAAATGCATAACACAGAAACACACAAAAATTATTTTAAAAATGTGTTAATGTTGCTGCCTGTTTTGCGCACGTGCGCACTCGCACCTGTGCGTCAGTGTCATGGCAGCAGCATGATGTTCCAACCAAGGTAAAACTGCTCTGCAGACCCATCAGAATCTCCTTTTGTATCTGGACTCTGACACGAGCAGATCTGTTGCAAAGAAGAACTGACTTCTTGATACAACAACTGAACATTGGATCTTGTCGCCCAAAACTTCCACATCAATAAACTGCCATAGAAACACCACCAAGTTGACTATGTCCTTGAGCAGGCCTCTGCAGCACCTGCTGGATCATTGTGCAGATTAGACAGAAACACTGTATATCTTTACTGGAAATTAAATGTGTCTCCCTAAAGTCATTTAGCACCCTCTCCTTGTAAAAAATTAATTTAAAGTTGGGCAGGCCACAGAAAGTTAGTAGACCTACTGGAAAAACAATTTTGGTGAAAACTGACTTTTAATAGACCATTTCTTGATATAATCCATTCCTTTTCCTGGAACAGGTGTGGAATGTATTAACAATCATGCATTAGCTTTGAATATTTTATTGAAATTATTGAAATAAAATGGCACCCATGGCCGAAATTCATAAAATTCCAAAAATGTGTTTTTATTTTTGTGCACTATGGAGATGATGGAACCTTTTGGAGCAGACATCATGACGTTAGAGCGCACAGGCTTTACCCTTTAATGTAGTGCTTCATTTTTAAGGTGAAGACTGCAATATGTGATTGTTACTGAACAGCATGAGTGCGCTGTGCTTTCTCGGTGCCATCGTTTCCTACATGCACAGTGATTTGATCCTCCATTTGTTGTGTAAGACTTACCACCCATTACTCATGCATAAGGACCCACGTAGTTCACCTTATATTAAAGGTCTAGTTGCGCATTTAGTAGAATCCATGTTGTTTTTTCGGCATAAACACTTAAGCTCTTACTCTGCAAAAAAGGCCTCTGTCTGGCGCATAACAGACCTCGGAGAAAAGGCTAGTGTTTTCCCAAACTCTGTAGCATATGTTCTCTGTTTAGCAGCTTTTAAGAACCCTGGATAAGCAAAACGTGGCCTTTAAAAATAGAAATTAAATTGAATGAGTAGCAACTTGGTCATTATTAATAAACTCAAATATAATATTAGCATTGTATGAGTGGTATAAATGGTATTAGCCATCTGAGCAGATGATCATAAGACATAACTGAACTGGCTATAAAAGTGAAAACACTGGCCCAGCTCTCAACACTATCATCAGAGCATTAGTGGTAGCAGATTCTGTGCATCCCTCACTTTATTTACTTTCTGCTGGATGCTGTAAAACTTTTGTGCAGGTTTAATTTTGAAACACAACTTAGTTTAATGTTCATCTCAAACTCGTAAACTATAAACAGTATGTGAATTTAATCGTAATTTATGGTTAAACTTGCCGGCTTTACGCAAAATATATTGCCACGGTTAACACATTAACAGTTCAAAATCTGGCATGTGGCCATCAGTGAACAGTGATAAGTGAGCAAGTGGTAATTAGTTCTTATTGAGCGCAGTATAAATTTAAACATTTAAATATACAGTATATAAAAATTTTAAAATTCTCATGCCCTCCTCTGTTCAAAATAACAGTGACAAGAGTCTCTACAGGGTAACTACTTGTGTGTTTGTGTTTGTTTCAGGGAGCTTGTCACACATGCAGTGCACTCATTCTTACATGATGCAGTGATTTTTTTCTGGCTTTAAAGTTGTCTTTAATCTTTATCCCCTCAGGTGGTTCCGCTCAGCATGTTGACTACGTAGTTGAACGTCCTGCCGAAGATGGCCTCCCTGAAGTTGTCTGGATTGTGGACGACAGCAGTAACAGTGTCCCTATCCTCATCTCTGATGATGGGGACAACGAAGGTGAGGCTGAGGTATGTATCGCTGATGAAGGCAGCAGTGATGGCGTTCCTCTTCTCCCTGACTATGAAAAGGATGAGTTTCAGCAGTTCATAGATATTGAGGAGGAGGAGGACAAAGATGAGAAAGAGGACGATGAAGAGGTGGATGAGGAAGACCGGACTAGTGAGGATTCCGAATATTCCACCATGACTGAGGATGAAGACGGCGATGACGACCAACAGCTGCTAGCAGAGGACTTTTGGCAATGTGGGCCAAAATCATCACAATTAAAAGACGCAACAGCTTAAACTACTTCAGTCTGTGTGTACTGAATTTATATAATACACGAGTTTCACTATTTGAGTTGAATTACCGAAATAAATGGACTTTTCCACGATATTCTAATTTATTGAGCTGCAGTTGTATATGCCCCCATTACTTGTCCGCAACTGTGTGTTCCTCTCTCCCATAGCTCGTCCTCTCTCTCTCTCCCTGTACCTTTCAGCAGGTATCCCTGGCTCCTAGACTCTGTGGTATACTGTAAGCAAATCATTGCTATAAGAAACCTGTTGGAAAATCTTAATAAATGTATTCCACCACTTGATTTGAATAACATATCCAAATATACTGTATACTTTTGGGCTGTAAATTATAAAAATGGGACAGCAAACCCTTGAGATCTTTCAACCTGAATTCATCAAAACATCTTCAAAGTGTGCACAAAAACTGAAAGGAATTTACTGATATTGTCATAAACCAGGATTGACTAAGTTATGAACTAAAAGTATTTTCAACTTTTGTGGTGGGCTTGGGTATAAGGGACCTAAGCATCTGCTTAGGGTCCCCGTGGCTGGCAGAGGGCCCCAAGAGCACTTGAAATGTCCCACAAGAGAGCTTTTTTATGAACATGCACACTATAATTGCCATTAACTGCATTTCGATGCAAGCATAGTCTGTCAAACCCTAACGTTAGGTTATATGGAATAAGCAGCAAAAAACTAATGTCACATAAAAGAACTTATACCTTTGAGAGAAAAGGATGACAAAGAAAAAAAAGGATGAGAAAATATATTAAAATAAATGTATGCTTATGTTACTCATTATTAATTGTCTGCTGGTTTACTTTGTTACTTTTCAGTACACCAGGGTCAGTTTGCTACCTTTTAAGATTAAAACTCATATCAGTGACAACATGCCAGACTGACAATGACATGATACAAGGAAACAGAGAGAGTTAATAAAATTGATGATGGGTGTGTTTTACAGCATATGTGCAAATGATCAAGCATTGGAGTGAAGGTTCCCCAAATCAAATTTTGCTTAGGGCCCCATAAAAATGTGGGCCAGTTCTGTATTTTAATGGAGTAAAATATCCTACGTGGTTTTACATAAAAAGAGAAAGCGGAACCACTTTTCCCAAATAGTAATACTTCACTGTATAGTGCATGTGTAATATACTATGAAATTTTTAATGTACATTTACATTAATACATGCATTCCATTCCACCTAATACAGTTATTAATTATCATCATGTTAATCACTGTAGGGTTTATGTAGTCATTTTTCATTGTCCCTATACTTTTGTTTTGTGTTGTCATGTGCTTGCTTTTGCAACAGTGAGTACCACCTATTTATGTAAAATGTTTTTGAATTTGACAGATAAGAATGTGTAACAGAGAAACTGAGATTGAAAAAGAGGACGAGAGAGACATTTTACAAGCTATCGCCTTTCTCATACTGAAACACAGGCATGTTCGCCCTGCGTTGCCATAACAACAGCACCCCATTAAGGTGGCAGGAGAATGAACGAATGAATGGGCAGGCATGCAGACAGAAAGAAGGAATGAGGAGAAGAGAGGGAGGGAGAACAGTAGAGTTGAGGATGGAGATGAAATCGCATGAAGAGAGAGAGAGAAGTAAAAGGAAACTAAGTGGGGGTTGAAAATAGGAGAAAATAAAGCCTGGAAGTAAAAGTCAAGAGACTACAGGTAGAAGGAGATGTAAATGCAGTGACAGCAAAAAGAGGGAGATTACAGGGAGCAGTGGGCACACATGAAAAACCTGTGTGAGAAGGTTGCATGGTTTCATTTACTGGTTTCAGCTTTCATCAAGAACTGAAAACAGCTCTGCTTTTATGGAGGATAAATAATGACATAACCAATAATAAATAAATAAAGGAATAAATTATTAAATAAATGCAAAAATAAAAGAATTGGTAAATATATACTAAAATAAAACCATAAATAAATAAATACAGGCATTCCCCCGGAGGAGCTGGAGGAAGTGTCTGGAGAGAGGGAGGTCTGGGCGTCTTTGCTTAGACTGCTGCCCCCGCGACCCGGCCCCGGATAAGCGTAAGTAAATGGATGGATGGATGGAAATAAATACAGAAATAAAAACATAACAAATAAATGCTGAAATATATACAGAAATAATTAAATGCATGAACAAAAGTTTTAAATATATTCTCATTCGACAGGCACCTGTGTAAAGCTGAGTCTGTTTAGGCTGGTTCTGGGAGCTTGAGCTGTTCAGGCACACTTTATCTTCAAGCTACTTGGTGGACTTGTAAGATAGGTATTCCTCTTCGGTGCAGTTGTGAGATATGTTAATTTTTTTGTTCACTGAAACCTGTAGTTTTATTTGTAGTGTGATAATTATAATTTAATAAACACAAGGAGCTTTTTTTTGTTGTTGTTTTTAAGTGTTTATGGTTAGTCAGCAGTGTTGCAGGTTCCGGTGTTCTGCTCAGTAGCAAACAGGGAAAGTCTCAGATACAACCCTGGTTTCATTTGCCTAGAATAAACTCAATTACTTGTATGTTAATATTTTTTTAAATAAATACACAAAAAGCCTAATTTAAAAAGTGTATTAATAAAAGAGTGTTGAGAATGACATGGATTTCACATTCAACAGCCTAAAACCTGAGAACCGCTACCATGCTGTTGGCTTATCTTACGAAGTAGCCATGCAGCAGCAGCCAGAAGATAGCGCTGCCGCTGCTCCAGCCCATGCACATGCCCAATTGAACCCAGGGTTACTACTGAACCTCTGTGTTGCAGACCTCTACACAGAATACAAGGCATGGAAAAAAAAACAATTTCTTTGAAATAGTGAGTGGGACTTGAATGAACCTGACGCATTGAGGAGAGCTACATTGCTACACTGCATTGGAGCATTGGTACAGAAGATCTTCACCAATTTGCCAGGTGATAAAGACATGTACCTAAAAAATGTGAATGCTTTCAACATATACTTTTCCTCTGAGAAGGAATGATGTAAATACTCACCAAGAACTGACAAAATCATGTGAATTTGGAGCATTACAATCTGACATACTACAAGATCAAATTGTTGAGAAATGTGCAGGTAAACGACAGAGGTTAAGCTGGAATGCTTTAGGGATATGGTGACCTAAAACAAAATAGTGATACTTTTTAACTGTATTGTGTACAGTAAGAGTGGACTAAGAATTTCTTGCAATGAGAAAGTGTGTTATTGGCCTCAGTCTATTTTAAATCAGTATACTCATTAAATCCACTTTGCTGCTGAGGTGATGTGGGTGTGTAAGCAATGCAAATCCTTGGTTTAACTGGAATTATGTTCTGTGTGATACTGACCCAAGGCTGCACCAAGAGGTGTGATGCAAATAATGATTTTAATTTGTTTGCTTTTCAGATGGCATACTGTTGTGCCTTGTGGTGTCACATGCTTATAGTAGCTAACAGAGGATGCAACAGGAATCCACACATTTCTGCTAAGTGTCCATAATCACAAGTAATCTTTGAAACATTTATCCATGCTTTATTTTCATAGAATGCTCCTGTGCACCTATTGAATTTGTGCATTTCCCTCCGTCCAAATACTATGAAGAGGGTCAAATCTACGGTTGTAAATCTGTCAACAATGTATTCCAAAGTGTAGCTGTGCCTTCAGCAGTCACCAGCAAAATCATTTACAAAAATGTGAAATTGCATTTAAAAGTAATCTGCCTTTAAATGTTTAGAGTGGCTATTGAATAGATGCTTAAAGCATTTCATTCAATTCTAATTTGTTCACTACTGATGGCAGTGTTGTATTATAGAGAAGAGAGAGGTAAAAGATGGAAGGTGGTGTGGTGTTGGTCATTGTTGACAGTCAATATTTGTAGTAATGCAGTTTTCCATTTTTCTGCCAGAACTGCAAGGCACTGGAGGAAAGGTTATGTGGGTATGCTTGATTTGTTCTGCACCATCTTTACCAATCTCAAACAAGAAGGCCTTAATTCTGACAAAGTGCAGCTCTAGAAGTTTCACTATTCATTTTCTTAATATGATAAAATAATCATATGCACACACAGTAAACAAACAAGTTAACTAATCAACAAACATAGTGTCAATCTTCTACTAACTAAGTTCTTAATTCAGTCTAATATTAAAACTAATCCTAATGTATTACTTTGTTAACAATTTTACTCAACACACTGAACTGGAGTACTCCAACATCTGGAAAACTGACATTTCAGAAAGCTCCTTTATGTAGGACTCATAAACTATGTACGCTGCCATTTTATAGAAAACTGCGAGAAAAAGGCAGCATATAGCATGACAATACTACATACTGTTAACACTAAAAACATTACATAAAAAAAAAATCAGCACTGTTTTTACCTATTCAAGATTTTTACACTGAAAACTGCAGCTGCTTAGCATAACAAGTAGTGTAAATGAGGATAATACATCTATCATTTATACAGCAGCAGAAGCCACCGAATTAATTTTTGTGCTTTGAAAATTATTAAGTATTTAAAAAAGGTCACTACATAACCAGACTTTTCAAATAGTGGAATTTGATTTTGTCTAAGTGAAAGAGAAAATGTGAAAAAGCTGACATTCATGGACAAGTTTGATTAAACCACAACATGTCTGTTGACTCGGACAAAGCTGTTGCAGCGTCTGCAGGGTCATAAGTTATAGTATACCATCCTGTTGAGCTGCCTTAAACAGATCCTCCTCTTCGTCGGGTTCCAGGAGAAGTCACTTGGATGGTCTCTTCCTGGGAGTTGAGGACAGAAGGGGCTGAGGGCCAGCATGGGATGTGACCATACCCAAGTCCTTATATGACACAGTGGCTTGGATGGCTGTAAAAATGTGTAAGTTAAAGCCAGCAATAAGACAAGTACAAGTGACAAAAATGCATTGGGGGGGAATTACATTTGGTACAAGGCTGCACCAGCAAATTCATTAATACTTTATCAAAAGTATTACAAATCCCATAAGACTACAAACCACTTCAGAAATGTGCTTCAAGAGTGTTGAGATAGTTGTTTGGCAGGGCTACCTCCCTTGTTTTCTATATGATGTGCTTGCCTATATAGAGGGAATAGTTGTTTAGCCAAACAAGTTAAATCTTCTAAATGTTTTAAAACCAAGATTTTTAACCTAACATTCAACTTTTTGAATAATTCTGGAGCTTTTCTATTCTGTCATGTTATCATTGTAACAAGCACAAAATAAAAGGATAAAAAGCAATTCAAGGTGGAAACCACGACTAATTCGACTACACAGAAGTTTTAAATTCATGATACATAAGAACTGAATTAATGAAAAACTGAAATGAACTGAAAAAATCATGATTATAAACAAATATTGCATTACAGATAATTGTGAATAACAATATAAAAACCTAACACTTTACACTATACTGCCACCATGCCCCTGTCCTTTTTTATTCTAACATTACTCTGAGTCAAAGGTGTGACATAAACATCCTCCATAGCTAATTCTGTACATTTCAATTTTGTTTTGTTTGTTTTTTTCCTCTCATGACATGTTTCTACAGGTCTCTTTGTAAAGTCCTGGG
>NW_018127921.1:5119035-5121395 GCF_001952655.1 Monopterus albus | reverse complement strand
ACAGAACACAACCCGGGTGGCACCCTCAGTCAGACCAGCTGCTCCCTGGAACACAGAGCCTAATACATTTATACAATTTCTTGGGCTAACCCCTTTACACAAACAGATATAGAATCATCATGAGTTGGAGACAGTCCGACGTCTCCTTCTCTTATCTTATGCTCCACATACGTCAAGCATGAACAAATGAAGAACTCAATGTGTGTGTACAGTATGTTGTTACATGATGTGTAACTAAAACAATCATTCAGACATAAATCTAACACAAGATTACTACAAGAAAACAACTGATATCAAGATACACTTTTCAGATTTAATGTTATCTTCTAACCTTGAAGCAAGGCACACTAGAGCCGACTTCAAATATTACTAACTGCATTAATAACACATTAAAGTCTAACACATTAATGTGTATAATTTTCTGACTGAATTATTAATTTCTAACAGAATACTGATCAGTTTTCAGCCTGGAGGTCACACAAACTAGACAGAAAACCTGTCAGCAAATTACAAAGCTGACAGTGCTTTTAGATAAGTTAATGCTATCTTTACCAGTGCAAATAAATAGACATCATTTTAATCTACACTGATCTAATAGGAAGAATGTCACCATCGGCTTTTTCTCGTTAGGGGTTGCCGCAGCGAATTGTACACTGACGACTCACATGTTGACATCTGCCACGTGTTTTGTGTTGGATGCCCTTCCTGACGCAACCCTGACTCGAACTCGGGCTGCAGTGGTGACAGCGCTGCGCCTTAACCACTAGCCTAATAGAAATGGATCATAAAACATAAGTGAAACAAAATGACAAAGTAAAATAAATTTTACTTGCCAAAACTGATCTCAAACCACACTGAAGTTTGGACATTATGGTTGCAAAGAAATAGCAAGTCACATCATCACCAATCCTACACTGTGGAGACAAATGTGATTTGTTCATTTATTTTCATTTGTAAGTGTATAGCTACTTTACCTTTATGTGTGCATATCAAAGGGAAGGCCTGCTCCACATTTGCCATCTTGTAAAAAAAAAGGATTGCTTTCTTTCCATCCTCTTCATGGTCTCCAAGATCCATGGTAAAACTCAATGATTTTACAGTTGCGTGTTGAGGTGTTCTTTGTGAATATCTTTGATTCCTCTGTTGGATTTGGTGCAACTGTCCAACCTAATAGTAAAATGTGTTGTGTAAATTGATGTGATGAGACAATACTATAAAGTACAGCAAAACTATTTGCAAAGTCTAAGTTGTATAACAGACCAGGGAGGCCTCTGGGGTTGAGAATAATTATCTGGGGAGCAGGTAGGTATCCCTGAGTAGTTTTGGTTGCTGGCTCTTGCTCACTCACTCTCCTGTGGCACAAGTCTACTTTCACTTCAGGATGTGCTGATGCTTTCAGTGGCTATGTCAATCGCTACCTCAATACTGCTCTGTGATGGTCATGGGTAAAAGAAGTTATTTTTGTTGGCGTTATCTGGTAAAATATGCTTTAAAAAGGATGGTCAATTACAGTAACTATACAATTATAACACATTCAAGTTAAACTTTTACTTAAGTCCAATATGCAGAATGAGTATTGTCCACATCTGGATGCATTACTAAAGACAAAACAGTATAGCTTTTACAGGTAGTTTATAGGTGTGAAAAGTGAGGAAAATATGGCCCATATTTAAAAAAACATAAGATGTGCCTGTTTGTCATTAGGTTTGCCCTACATGTATTCATTTCATTCATTATTAGTTTTTTTCTTGTCTGTTTTAGCTGTATTTGTTGATCCTACACACATTCAAGATGCTTAAAAACTGATGGCAGATTCACAGCCAAAATCTGGGACATTAGGTCAAAGGTCAAAGTGTTTATTTGTCATATGCACAGTTAGGAAATGTGTTTCCCTGTACAATGAAATTCTTATTTTGCTGTCCACATGAATGCCACAAAATGCAAGTGAAATATAAAGTGAAATATCAAGTAAATGAACAATAACAAATCTAAATAGGCAGTAAAATCACAAATCTAAGGCACTTTAAAGCAGCTAGTGAAGGGAGCAAATAAAAATACAACAAGAACACAATATAATGCAGAGAGATTATATGCTACATGGGAGCTGTGGAGTGTACTCAGCAGTGAGTGTGCAATTATGCATTTGCAAAATGAGTATGTAAACAGATGGAATTACATGAGGTAGATCCTGACTCAGCTTTTTAGGAGTTTGATGGCGGAGGGAAAGAAAGAGTTTTTCAGTCTAGAGGTCCTGCATTTTACACTTCTGAGCCTTCGACCGGAGGGGTAGGGGTATAACCAGTCTGTGCTGGGGGTGGGTGAAATCCTTGAGGATGGAGGCAGCTTTCCTACGCACCCTG
>NW_018127921.1:5110215-5117772 GCF_001952655.1 Monopterus albus | reverse complement strand
TAGTAAAGAAAAAGAATCCGGATGTAAGAGCCTCCATTTTCCAGGTGAGAAAGGGAATAATGAAGGGCAGCCGCAATAGCATGTGAGGTGGCCCTGTTGGGCCGGTAGGCATACTGTCGTGGCTAAAGGGTGTCCGGTATACTGCAGCATGTGGCGTACCTGTTTATCCAGGGCTTCTGGTTGGGAAACCTCCTGACTTGCATCTCCGTCTCTGGGTCGCTCTCCTGATTTCAGCCTGCTCGCTCATGCTTGGTGCTTCCGGGGCTTCCTGTGGGTGATGGTGGTCGTTGTGGGAGCGAACAATGAGTTGTAGCTCCAGTGGTATGAAAACGGTAAATTCCCAGTGGCTGTGTCAGTTGGCGATATCCAGCAATGCCTGTCTATTGTATGTTAGCAGTGCATAACATCTGTGCACTGCAGAAAGAGTAAACACAAAAAAGAGAAAATGAAGAAAAAGCCGGTATTCGAGAGTGGAACACGCAAACACATCTGCCTTGGAGGGCGCCATGAAATGCCACTACAGAGCAAGTATAACAAGTACTGATGAATGAACTGTCAGTGAGGTAACACAAACCTTACAACTGAATAAAATATAAGTATAAATGAAAATTAAAGAAGCAAATAAGTGACATAGGCAAATTATAGCAATGTAAGAACTGAAATTAATGTAAATACATCTAAAGACTACAAGCATGAGAATAAAACTTACTCTAATCCTTTAACCCCCTTGGTCTCCCATACCAGCCTCACCTGTTGGCTCCTGTTTGTCAGAAAGTTGGTGATCTACTGACACGTGTGGGCAGATACATTGAGCTGAGTCAGTTTAGAGTGGAGAGTGGCTGGGATGATGGTGTTGAACGCTGAGCTGAAGTCAATAAACAGAAACTGTGCATAGGTCCCTGGGGAGTCATGATGTTGCAGGATGTAATGTAGTGGCATGTTAACAGCACCATCCACTGACCTGTTTGCTGAGTAGGCTTGACTGTCACTTTCTGCTTTTCCTGTTAGGGGTCGCCACAGGGAATTGTCACACTGACCATGTTAACATTTGGCACATGTTTTACACCGGATACATCTCATTTATTTTTGAATGGCACGTGATCTACCAACACTACCTTTGCAATTGACCGGTTGATCGCGATCGACGTATTGGGCACCCCTGGTGTAGAGGATGGGACTGAGGACACATCCCTGTGGGGTGCCAGTGTTTGTAACAATGCTGGCTGAAGTCCTATTGCCAATCCTGACAGTCTGGGGCCTGCCAGTCAGAAAGTCCAGGAGCCAGTCACAGAGGGTGGGGTGCAGACCCAGTGTGGACAGTTTGTGTGTGAGTTTGTGGGGACAACTGTGTTGAAGGCAGAGCTGTAGTCAATGAAGAGTATCCTGATGTAAGAGCCTCCATTTTCCAGGTGAGAAAGGGAATAATGAAGGGCAGCCGCAATAGCATGTGAGGTGGCCCTGTTGGGCCGGAAGGCATACTGTCGTGGCTAATAGTTAACTAAGTCATCTGGTAGTTAGGGAGCAGAGAACAGAATCACTCCTCCTGCCATGGGATAGATAAAGTATTAAATAAGAAGACTGTCAGAGCGCCAGTCAGTCATTGTTGGTCAGTCAGTCCGTCAGCCCACAGTCAGTCAGAGTCCATTTTCCACCCGGCCGGGTCCACTTTCATGGTAGCATTCTCATTCTCTCTTCCTCCTCTCTAACCCAGCTATCCTAGCCTTTATCTGCTCACAGTTACACAGCCTTCTATGGCCTGAGCCTAAGACAAAGTTTCATGCCAGCTCCACACAGTCACCGAGTATATCCATTCCCTATCTAGACTTCCTCGGGATGTTTACCCATAAGTTAATCAAGGGGGACACAGCCCAAGATATTCTTGCTTGAGCAAGAGAAGAGAAACAGATCAAGCTTACATAAACACTTAGCTCACCCTTACATAACTATTACAAATAATATCTATATTTGAACTACATACCGTTCTATTACATATTACCTCTGGACTGGTACCTTGTTTATTTTTAACCACTACAATACTGCAGGGGATCCAGGGTGTCCGGTATACTGCTCTGGATGTGGGCTAGCATCACTCTCTCAAAACACTTCATAATGATTGGGGTGAGTGCCACTGGCCTGTAGTTGTTCAGGCAGGTGACCAGGCTCTTCTTGGGGAGGGGGATGATGGTTGTAGTCTTAAAGCAGGTGGGAATGATGCTCTGGCTGAAGGAGAGGTTGAAGATGGTGGTGAGAACATCAGCCAGCTCACTGGCACATGCCCTGAGAGCCCTTCCAGGGATTTTGTCCAGTACTGCTGCTTTGCGGGGGTCAATCTTCCTCAGGACTGTGCATACCTAGCCTGGTGAGACAGTTAGTGGATGGGAGGCGGGGGGTTGGGTGGGCCAGATGTGTGCCTGCTTCCTTTCTGTGCTGTAGCTGGAGGGCTCAAAGCGGGTGTAGAAGGTGTTGGTTGAGGTCATCTGGCAGGCTGTCTGTGGAGCTGATGATGCTGGTGGTGGTCCTGTAGTCTGATGTGCTGCAGGCCTTGCCACATCCGTCCGCAGTCGGCAGTAGAACAGAAGCCATTCAGCTTCTCTCTGTACTGCCTCTTGGCCGCTGTGATGGCTTTCCTCAGTCTGTACTTCGCAGCTTTGTAGTCCATCTCATTGCCTGATCTGAATGTATGAGAGCGAGCACGCAGCATGTGGTGTACCTGACTGTTTATCCAGGGCTTCTGGTTGGGAAACCTCCTGACTTGTATGGTGGGCACAATGTACAACTATATATGCAGTGTGCTTATGCACTGACCACTGTGAGGTCTTGAACTCTTCTCCACACATGACACATATTTGAGGTGGTGTAACCACAATCCTTGCTTGAAGTTAAAACATCAGTAGTCTGGTTGCTGTCAATCAATGTTTAATAGTAATCAGACAACTGTGACAGAGAGCAGGACAACAAGAGAGGAGAGTGGAAGGAAGGTGCAAACCAATGGAGTAACAAGCAAAGCAGAGTCTTCTGCAAATGATACATGGAGATAAACAGGTCAAAGAATGGATGTGTATGTGTGAGAGGAAATAGCAGAGAGGAAAATAGCAGGGTGAAAAGAGAGCAGAATGAAAATAGATAATTGGAGTGAGGAGAGGAGGATGAGCGAAGCTGATGGAAAGCAAAGAGTGAAAGCTGAGAGGAGTGTGGTGAAATGGAGGGGATATAACAGCAAAGCATTTCATGGCAGATGTTAAGCAGAAATGGGTATTTAGATCCTTCTGCTGCACCCTGTGCCAATTTACATGCCTCTATGCCACCTACAGGTTGCGCAGAGGGGAGGAGAAGAGAAGGAGGGCAAGAGAGATGGGGGAATGGGAGGAGAGAACTACTGCAATGGAAGGAGGGCAGAGGTGGGACCTCTGACAGGCTGTTTTTATTCTGATATTTTGCTTTGCCAAATATGTCTGTGAGCAAACAAATTCAATTCAACTCAGAAATGATTTTTGTTTGTGACTCAAATATTAGAAAAGTTAACATGTTCTGTCTTGTGCTTAAACTCTTTCTAAAAATAATTTTCATATATACAATTTTTATATTTATCTTTACCCGACCTTAACCTTAAGTGATCTGATTTGCCTTAACAAAAGCATAAACAAGTAAACATGCTGTAGCTGCAACAACTTACTAAGTTAGTTGTCCATGCTGTCCACTGTAGGCAGCGACACACACCCACGGGTTTTGTAAGCACCGTTTAAGGTTGCAACAATGCTCTGGCTAGGATTTGAGTAGACGGTGGAAGGATTAGGAATGTCCTGCTTTTTTGGCTCTAAACTGGATCCAAGTCCTTTACATGGGGTATCTAGTAATACTGAATCTGGTCCGTACTTGATTTACAAATTTGCTGCTTCTTACTTTCTCTTTTGCTCCTGTCATACAGGAGCTATGGTGCTAAAGAAGTAAATTGGAACTATTTAAATTAAATACTTTTTTAATTTTCAAATAACCCTGCTTGTCATGAAAAAAACATTTGCAATAGGCCCATATTTTAAACTAATAAGAGACTTTGAGTGGTTTTAAAGTGGAAGTAATACTAAAATATTTTGCATGGATCTTGGAGTTTAATAATAAAGAAATCTGCATTGGAACTTTACCAAATACTATAAGGGGGATATTTACTAAATCTGTCACACATTACCCTCAAGGGCAGAAAATATTGTGGCACTGCAATTTTTCAATTTAGCTGTATATTTACCAAGACTGCAAATGAGCACAGCCACAGCTGTGTTAATTTGGACGTGTCAGAGCTGTGCACGGGACCAAGAGGGACAGTAGAAGAGGGTATGTTAAATGCAGATGAAGTTTAACATGACTGAACAAATCTACAAACATATTTCAGCTGCAATCACATAGTATTCTGCTAGTCCAGTCAACTTTCATTTTTAAGGCAAAAGCATGATTTAACCTGAAAGCTTGTAAAAGTCCCTCACACTTTCCTCTGGAAATTTACTAGCACACTCTCCCTCCTCCACGCTGACAGCAATGCCACAGATATTACATCTGTTTTCTCCTGATGTTACATTTCAGGTGCAGTTCCCTCTGTCACAGTAAAAAAGGCATTGAGGGTATTTGTATAAATTTCCATTGTCTTCTCCCTTTTTGTGTCCCTGCAACCAGAACATCTTAAAACACATAATGCATGAGACCAACGTAGAGATTTCTGCAGTACCATTAGTTTTTTGTTTTCACTGGTGGAAAACCCCACTGCAGCTCCTTAATAAATATGAATGCATGCAATTTCCCTGTTTAACGCTAAAAAAGTGTGCTGCAAAACCTTAGCACGTATCCCCTTCAATCTTCTAAACATAACCATGAAAGTGTTAATCATGATTTAGGATCAAAATGAAATGCACTGGCAGTGAACAGTTATTAAACTTTATATCCTTTTTATGTTGATTCAAAGGAGGAAAATGATCACCAGTCATGCTATAATTCCTCTAAAACTGTTGCTAGTCCTAATAACTTGTACTATATGAACATATTTTTAGGAGACAGGTTTAGAAGATGAGAAGAGAAAAAAAATAAGAAATAACAATAATAAGCAAAACAACCGGAAAAAGGCTAGCAGTTGACATTGAGGAGTAAATAGAACGTGGTTAACATGAACCCTAGGCTAACAACCTCTCTACTTCCAAGTCCTCTAAAATCCAGGGTGACCTCAAACAGTGCTGTTTTTCCTCTGAAGAACCTTGCTGCCAAGCACAAACTGTATCTCTGGTTCTACTTACTCACGTTCTACTTACTCAATATAGTCTTCACAAATGAGATACCACTGCAAGATCCCTTTTTTTTCTTATGTAATTGTTAACATCTGTGTGTTACAGTGTGATTTTACACTTTGTTTCTTAAAGTGCCATGTGTGGCAGAGAAATGATGTTGAAGGTTTGATAATTAGATGAAGTGCTCTCTCGTTTTCTCTCTCTCTTTCCCCAAGTCTGCTTTGCATTTGTTTCCTCTCTCTGCCTCAATCACATAACATGACTATCTCGGTGTGCTTGCTGTCTGTGTCTCCTCTGCTGTTACCCTCTGGCTCCTTCTCATTTTGACAAACTAGGGCATGAAAATAAGCCTCCACAGTGCCAGGAGAATGCTAAATACAGGGACCCTTTCACTTTGTTCGTGCTTCTTTAATCAACTTCCTCTTATCTCTGCCTTGCATCCCTTGTTTCTCTCTTTTCAGAATGTAATGGAAGAAAAATCTGTCCACTGCCAACATCTTCTCCTCTCAACACTCCTCCATCCTCTGATGTTGTATTTCTCACTCTCTCCCTCAATCTCTGTCATTTGGTATCTTTTTCTCTCTCATTTCCTCATTATTTCCTGGATTTGGCTCTTTCGCCCCTTGTCTGTCTCCCTCCTGCCTTGCCATTTTTCTTCTCACTCATTCCTTTTGCCCTCCAATTTCTGCATTTTCTCTCTCTTTTTATACTTTTTTCTCTTCTCTCTTTTCTCTACTGCTGAATTTCTCTTGTTGCAATCATTGACAGCATTATACTGTAGTGTGTACGCACAAGGCAGCATAGTTGAACATGGTCAAGATAACTATAGTAGCTGTATAGTTATCTGTGATCTGTCATTGTGTTACCAGGAAAATCTAAAGGTAAATCTCAAAGAAATTAATTTTATAGAAATATTTTTTGTTAACAAGATCCCTTGTTTTCAACTGTTTATCTGTCCATCATTATGTTGGCAGATGAGGTCATGAACAACAACTTCTTTTTGAGCTCTTTCTTACCATTAGAGAAGATAATTAATGCTTTTAAATGCAGTAAGGTGCTGTTGCTAATTGTGGGTGACAGGTTTCAAAAGTGTCTATGATTTACCTGTCAGTACAAACCACTTTGCAAACTTGTTTGTAGTAAGTCAAGGTAGGTTTAAATTGAATCAAACTAAAAAGGAAACAATGTATTTATTTTGTCTGGACCTAGGGAACTGAACTACAGGTGTCAAAGAAACTTTAGAGTGTGATTGTGATGTTTTCCCTTGTGTTGCACTGTGATTTTTAGGTGATTTTTCTGTTAATGGTATAACTGATTCTTAAAGTGCTGCTGACTTAGTGTGTTGTTGACCTGCACTGTGTTAAGTGACTACGTGGCTTACAGATCATAGCTGTAGAAATAAGGTGAAAATTTTATTTACACAACTTCTACTGGAAAGTTATCAGGGTGGCAATTGATTCATCTTTTGTTACAACAATCGCATGGTAAACAGCAGAAATACAGTTACAATATATTACAAATTAGTAGGTCAAGAATGCACACTTTGCATATTTGACTGGCCAACACACCACCTAGTTGTATGACATCTCATTATGTTGCAAACACTATGCCAGGTTCACCTTTTTTGCCACTCCACCTATGCACCCACACTGCATGAGTGGAGTGGCATTACTCAAATGAATGAGAACATGTCAGTCTTTCAGTTTTAGATGTCAAGGGTTGAGTGCTTATGAGGCCTGATGTGGGATGAGTGCAAGTGTGTGCTGTTGGGGGATATTTATTAGCATGGCATCCATTACTAATTGTGTGGATGCTGTAAAGCATCCACACTGTACTCTCCTGTTCTATATTTATTATCATATTATTCTGGGATCTTCCACCCTTTTTTGGCACTTAATAGGTCCAGCATACTTTCAGCTATACAAGCCATGGAGGACTTGATCTTTTCAACTATTCAAGGACATCCCTGCTTGTATTTTTCTTTGTTATAACATTTATACTTTTTAATCTAATTAAGCTTTATTTTTTGTAATACAAGTCAATGGGAGCTCAAAGTGCTGAGTCAATGACACAGTCTTGGAGTGCCATCTGGTGGTTCATAAAATGCAGCGCAACTGGGACATGCCCCTACATAACTCCTCTCTCTGTCTCTCTCCCCCTCCCCCTCTCTATTGCCACCCACACACGTTCACACCTACTTGTTTTACCTACTTTGTGGGGTCCTATTGGAATATTTTCACATCTTTAATAAGTTCAGCATACTTTCAGCTAGCAAAGCCATTCAGGTATCAAA
>NW_018127921.1:5104905-5109902 GCF_001952655.1 Monopterus albus | reverse complement strand
TTTCAGGTATCAAAATTATCAGCTGCTCAAGGACATTCATGCTTCTATTCAGAGATTTTCTAAACTTCATGCCTCTGAAATATTTAGCTTTATTTTGAAAGTTTTCCCTGATTCAAATGAATGGGAAAATTTTACTTCAGCATACCTTCACCTATTTCGGGTATCAAAATGTTCAGCTCTTCAAGGACTTTCATGCTTCTATTAACAATTTTTCAAAACATCACCCTTTTAAAATATTTAGCTTTATTCTGAAAAGTTTGCCCCTTTCAAATGAATGGGGAAATTCTACTTAAGCATACTTTCAGGTATTTCAGGTATTCAAATTTTCAAGTCTCCCAGGACATTCATTCTTCGACTCAGAATTTTTATACACTTCACACTTCTGAAATATTTAGCTTTATTTTGAAAATGTCCCCCCATTCAAATTAATGGGAAAATTGTACTTCAGCATACTTTCGGGTAGATATGCCTTTCAGGTGTCAAAATGTTCAGCATTTTCAGGGCGATGCTTCAGCACATAGCATCCACACGCATTTTCAACAGGAAATTCATTTCTCTAGTTGAAGATATTTCTGTTACATACTTTCATATTTACATTTCACATCTTTTTTCCATTTCAGCCAATATACATTTTTCTTTTTTTCCAGAACCCTTTCTTGCTACTTGCGTAGAGCCATATTGGCTCATTTCCTGCAGTCTAGCTGTCTCAACTGGCTATTAAAATAGAGAAAACAGAGAAAAGAGAGGAAAGTTAAGGCTGATAAAATTATCTGCCAATGTAGTGTCGTGGGTAGAATCAATGCACAGAGAAAATTACTGCAGTGCCAAGAATCATTTATTGAACAATATTATTGGAATATGATTAAGAGGGAGGGATACAGGATCCCCTTGTTAGTTTTCAGTCCTAGTCTCTGCAGAGGAAGTCAGGTAGTCTGGAGCACGTCTTCTCCTCGGGGTCTTCACAACCGTGTGCCTGACCAACTCTGTTGCTAACTTTTTTCCCATCTCTTGCTTCCTGTCATTGTTCCCCCAATTGCGTCAACTCCTAGTCTCACTTCTCTTTGTCGGGAACACCCTGCAAGATGTTCTGAACAACAGGAAGACTGCCCCAACTTCTCTTCAGAGTGCATTTCTATAAAATGACAGGTCAATGCCTTTGCTGCTGTTACATAAGTATAACCCATTGTTCTATCCCACATTACATGTTATGCATTAACTGATTCTATATTCTATTTGCTTGTTTTATCCACTATAGTAGTTTCTTCTCTTTCCTTCCTGTTTCTTGTGTTCAGACATTTCTCTTACTTTCACTTTTGTGTTTTGCTCTGTTGTTGTTTGGTTTCTGCCTAATGCCATCACATTTCTTTCACCCTTCATGTAGTTAAATAGGAAACAGGCTGTATACAATTAAGCGGGTCAAACACTAGTCCTCCCTGCTCATTCTTTTTCCCACAGGGTTTAAATATTACACTGGTGCTATGAAAGAAGAAAGAAGGTCAGACCAGTCAATAACATGAGGTCAAACACAGCCTTTCTTGCTTCTGCTTCCAGTTTATCCTCTCCCCTTTCCATCCACTATTCTGCTGTTCAGTGTCCATTTTCTCTGTTATCCTTATCACAACAAATGGATTAAATAGTGTAATGTCCTAGCCATGTCGCAGAGTGGATTAACCACTGGCCCTCTGAATGAATGTTTTAAAAGGGTAAAGGATCTCTACAATCTTTGACACACTGCCAGTTTGGGAACATGGACAAGTCCAAAGGGCAGGAGACAAATAAACCTGAGGATCTGGTCTCTGTAGCCAAGCTACTGAGGCAGATGGGAAAATGAGAGACTGAGAAAGGCTAGTTGATAGATGTAGGTAGACAGTCTCAAAGAAATAAAGATGATGTAACAGACAACTGGGAGCTAGCAGAAGTGGAGGCAGTCTGACAGGCTGACTTGCCAGGCTTCCTCCACACCTTTAAAGTGCATCTCACACCCAGAGGTGCTTAGCTGGATTGTATTTGTTCATGGGATTAAAATATGTCTCCGCCATAAACACTACAGTTTCTCCTATCAAACACAGGTGTCCCTTCATGGTACCTCCTCTTGTGTAATTCACATCTTTTGCTTGACAGGATTGACAGGAAACATACTGTATTTTCAGTACACTTGCCATAGATTTTTTTACAAGTAATAAAGTACATATCTCTGCATCTTACCAATGCAATGTGTTTATCCTTGTGCAAAGTTGATTTCCAATTCATTTGTATACACAGGCTTCAAAAGGCCTGTATTTTATTTATTTGTAATGGCTATAAGCATTTCTATCATGATATGTGAAAGTTATTAAGTTAGTTCTCAGATCCAGTGGTAATTTCTTCTTTCAAATTTTCTAAAGTGTGGGACCCTAGTTAAATTTGAATTATAACAAAACAGGTTCAAGGTTATTCTAGTTGCTTTGTTAGGCAGAGTAGTGCTTAAAGCTATATGCTAACATGTGATCATGTTCATCATCTTAGTTTAGAGAATTAGCATGCTAACCCTCTAATTACCAAAAAGCACTAACCACAGCTAAGGCTGGAAATATCTGTAGCTTCACTACAGTAAAATAATAAATAATAAGTTAGATTTAATGAAGTGATAAGAATTCTTCATGAGGGAGATATGCACAGTACCATATTTTATCACAGTCCATCCTAAAGGTGTCAAAACATTTCACTCAAAAACACTAACGTGAACCTTGTGGCATTGTTAGAGAAAAAGTCATGCTCCACAAATGTCTGAGCCAAATTTCATAGCAGTCTATTCATTAGCTGAGTTAGGGTTGAGGTACTTCAGTCTGGACCAATGTGGCCTGCCATCCATAGAGCCATGCTGCTAAAAAATAACATATTTCAGAATTCAATTGCAATTAGTTACAAGTCAGTGCAGTTTTGGATCAATACTGTAAGATACACATATAAAGAGACAGACAAAAGGTAGAAACAGAAGCCAAAAGGTTAGAGACAGACCAAATTTCTCCCTGAATGTGAAAGTAATCCTTTTTGAATAACAGGGTAAAAAACGTGGTCTTTTCTTTTTGTACTTGTGTCTCCTGATTATTAGTGAGGAAACAAAAGACATTCAGACAAAGAAAAACATCCCCATGGAGCTGGGGAGATATTATAGAAGGAAAAAAGACTATTTTCTAGCTATCGTCACATTATTTTTGGACTACACTAGAGCTTTTTTTTGCATTGTGTCTTGCTTAATTAGTGAATGTATCAGAATAGAATAAGAGTCAAAAGACCTGACCTCTGCCTCAGCTAGTTGACGTCTCATTTTTGGAAATTACACGAATGGGATGTACAGGTTTAATCTCATAGCTCACATCAAATGGTGATTAATTTTAATACATGCGGCTGATGTGGCTCCTGACAGTGTCTTTGAGCATAAACACTAAAAGGCACACAGTTAATTCATGGAATCGGTTTGATAATTTAAAAAAATGTAGAAGACTTTTTTTTAACCTTGAACACTTAGATGACATTTGTAATATGATAATGTTGGCAGTTCAGAAATGTATAAGTTTTACCTGTGCCCAGCAATAAAATCATTGTGTTTATCACCAGAAAAAGTGTCACTTGTCTTTATTCACTCAGCTAAGGCTAGAAATAACAAAAATCCCAGGAATGTTTTTAAAATAAATTCAGTTCAAGGTGAGTTTAGCTTCTACAAGTAAATCACTGAGCAACATTGTTAAATAACCTCTGTCATTTTTCTTTGTCTCTTGAATACGTTTCTTTAACTTGAGTTTCAAATGTGATGTTAAATTACTTCTGGAGTAGTATGAATGTCTTGTGGGAATTTGTTAATATTTGATATGTTAATATTTGTTTCACTGTCAGCAAATAAATAATGCAGAGAACTGAGGATTGGTACACACTGGTGCTTTCATTGCAGGGTTCATAATGATTGTTCTCTGAAGGCTTGTATTTCTTCCCTTGTGGCCTTTGGTTTTTTGGGGCTCAGAATAGCCATTAATACCACTGTTAGTTGTATCACTAAATCATACAACCACAAATATACCATTATTTATGTTAATAGCTTTATAGTTAAGTGTGCACACACACATGTATATACGAATATTACAGCTACATATTCTGCTGAGCAATAAAGGTGCGAAGCAAATAATCTCAACTCAATTGTAATTTCCTATTAATTTCTATAATCACTATAATAATAACATGATGATAGTTCTGTATATTTCAGCCCTTGTGTAGCAATTACGGGTAACAATGGTGATTACCATAATCACATTTGAAATTGCACTGGCCCCAGTATTTCACATTAATGCACTGGTGCAGCATTTGGCTATGAAATGCTTTCTAAGCAGCATTTAATGTGAATGTTAGTGTATATTTGTGACATCTGAGGCCTCAAAGGCACATCGGTGAAGTATACTCTATATAACTGTACTCTTGTAGTAACACATTACCATCTCTTTTTACGCTACTTTTATTCTGTTTTAGTTCCTAAATGGTATGGCATTCAATACCAGCTGAGAGAGAAACGGTATTTCAATTTTCTGTATGTCCTGCACATATAGTGAATTGACAATAAAAATCTTTGATCTTGATCTCTTTGTGCATACTTTTGTGCTGTATTTGTGTTTCTTGGGTTTTAGCATATGTCCCAGGGCAAATATTTAGTGGTGCTAATAATGTATGTGTTTATTCCAGCCCAGTATCTTGAGTAGTAAAAGTATATTCATTAAGGATGAAACTGCACCTCAAAATGTACCACTCGTGACAAAGCACAAAGTAGTGTGCATTTAAGGCTGTGGACATCAGGAGACTGAATGGGTGAATCTGCCTTTCATGCAGGGAGCTGTCACAGACAAGCAATTAATATTTATCTTTTATTATTAACTAAAATCACAATCTTTCCCTGACCCTTACCAAATGTTTAAGTTTCCTATCACTAACCAGACCTCGGTCTGCCATAAACACCATCTTTCCATAACATTCAC
>NW_018127921.1:5099953-5104886 GCF_001952655.1 Monopterus albus | reverse complement strand
ACAAAGTGAGAAGTTTATAAATGTTGTAATTGGATATTAGATAAAATATGTTATTGAGCAACATTACATTTATGTTCTCATTACTTATCATGGTTGATTATTTCATTAATCAAAACCTATTAAATGTATAGACCTTAGTATACTTTTTAAGGCAGGGAATGAAGTGGCCAATTATCAGTGGAGCAAGTATAACAAGTGTAATGTATATTGTTATGTATGTTTAAGGATTCAAAATATATATTATCCCATACAGACATAATATATGTTATGCAAAAAACTGTGACATGCCTAAAGGCTAGTGTGATCATTAAACACTAGAAAATATAAATAAAAGGCTAAAAATTTAACATTGGCCTGAAATGTTAAAAAATTAAAAGAAAAGCCAAATGTACATTTATGCAATAAGCATGCAATGTGCAGCATATAAAAGCACTTTCTAACACATTTACATGACAAGAAATGCTATTAAGCCTCATTAGAATAGCCCAATAAATAAACACTGACAGAGCTGGTTTAACCAAACTTAATCACAAAGTGTTTTTGGTAGAAAGACAACAAATCCAATTTAAGCATAATGAAAGCAAGTATAATTACATTCATAAATATGTGCAAATACTTTAATTGCTAATAAATTAGTAAGTCAAATAACCTATGTCCAACTAAATTGCCATTTTATACCCAGAACATAAATCTAGTTCACCCTGCCTTTCACATAATGACTGAGCAGTGTAGCCAAATATAGCTTTGTAGTTTCCTAGGTCTTTCTCTAATGAGGATAGAAGATTTTTGACCTGCGAGCATGTTCTGAGCCTGAGTTTATTACCATAAATAAACACTTATTAGCACACTTAATTTTAATTAACTGGTTCAATACAATAATTAGCATATGATTTTTATCAATATGGGACTGGGCCACCAGCATCACTCACTAATTAAATTTAATGCTTATGTGTTTGCTATTTTTAGGTCTGATTCTATATCATGATAAGCTTGATAGACAAAAAAAAAGAGCATGTGGAGGGTGAACCTTGCAAGAAATTACAAGGACTGGTCAAATTTGCAGTGATTGGACAAAATTGCATGGTCTCACAGAATTTATGAAGATTGGTTAAAATTGCATTAATTGTTGTGATCGTGACATTGTAAAATCCTGGAGGGACTGCACGCTTTTGAGTCCACACAGAGTGGTACATAGTGTTATACTTTGTCTTCACACAGAGAATGAATGAATACATATGTTAGGGTGATTTTTATTTTTTGCACTTAAGAATGGTTTTATTTTATAGCACACAAGTTTACATACTTATATGTCACAGTTATGTTTATATAGTTATGAATATCACCCTATGTGTTCACTGAACCACTAGTCAAATATTTGCTGTGTGAGTCACTGAAACACTAATGCAGCATCATAAGTCTTGTCCACTAAATTACTGAATTTCATTAGATTTTCGGCTGTAGCTAAGGGGGCTCGTAGTTACTTATTCCTCTGGAGTCTTGGTACGGTAAGGCTCCAAGATGGTTAAATTCAAAGAGAGAACAGTTATGCACACACACACACACACACACACACACACACACACACACACACACACACACACACACACACACAGGTAGTTAGTTGGAAACAAAGGAAGAAGTGAGTCCACGGTGATTGGAGCAGAGAGGACAATTGGAGGACAGACGGACTGAAGGACCAATAACGGGAGAGCTAAACTACGGCTTCTCCCCAACAGTTTTTGACCAATTAGATAGTAGCACCTTTTCATACAAATATTGTATACCGACAAGTTGAGGACAGTCTTTCTGTTTATCCTAAACAGTGAAGATTCATGTGCACATGTTAATTTTGATACGTTAATGCATAATAAACTTCACACTGTGAAATATATATCCTCTTATTAGTCTTCCCTTTTCAATATAAAAAGAACACGCCTCACACATACATGAATGAATAAAAAAATACATGAATGAATACATAAATGAATCAATGTATTTATTCATTCATTCATGAATTAATTAAATAATACATAAATAAATGAATGAATTATTACACAAATAGATGATTAACTGAATGAATACATAAATGAATGAATGAATAAATAAATACATGAATGAATAAATGTATGAACACATGAATAAGTAAATGAATGAATACGTGAATGAATGAATGCATGCTGCATGCATGCATATATATATATATATGAATAAACTACTGATTACATCTGATTACATTCTCCTTAAGCCATTACAACACTGTGTGCTTTATAAAGAAAGAAATTTGTGCTGTGGTTTTATAACAATATGAACTGTGAAAGTGCTCATCCTTTTTAAAATCATACACCTCAAACATTTTGGTCACATCTGTATTATCCATTGGTCCAACACAGCTTTTATACAGTATTCTCCATCACAGTGTGGTTTCGTAACCCCTGTGTCACTGCTTAAATATCCTAATTGCTAATGTTTTTGTGCAGCTTAAAATGAAACATTTGGATTTATTGATTTGCACGACATTTTCATGTTGTTGTTTGCCCCATGATCTTTGTAAATGTAAATATGCAGATGAAACAGTTGTGTGTTCAGTTCAGGTTGGGTTATAGCGGATGCTGTGGGTGTGTTTCACCCATGCAGGCTTGGGGGAGCATCTCATTTAGAATATGTAAAAAAAGAGATTTTCTTTCACAAAGTGAGATTCTTTAGCTTTTTGTCTTTACCTTGTGTGTGTGTTGCCAGTGTGTGTATGATTGGCAGCTCTGCTCTAGTGGAGTTAGTGCACCACTGAGAAGAGACCACTGGAGAGGAGCAGAAATGAACATGAATATTACAGTACACACGTACATGCACACACAGTTCAATACATTGAGCCCGAAACATACTTCACACAAGTATGTAGACACAAATAACAACACCCGGCCCATAGTCAACGTGTACTTTTACGTACCGGTGAAAATGATCAAGCTCGGTGCACATGACAGTGATATCTGCCAGTTGAAATTTAGAACATTTCCATGAGCAAAGCAGTAAACAAACATGGCTTAGAGCAGTTGCAGATTGGCCAAAGCATTTTCAACAGCATAAAAAATATACAATAAATATGTCTACGTATGGACATGTTCAGCTAGAGCTTCACAGAATGGCTGAGCCATTATTATTTTGAGGGGAAGGACCCAAACAGAAGGAACTGGCTTTTTCTTGTTATTTCATGCTACATTGTTCATGTTTGGATTTTCTGGACACACTCAAGAATGTAACGATGTGTGCAATCCATCTTGTGTCGCTTGAAGTATTTGCATTTGCATACTTGGGTAAAGTGTTTAGGGCTTTACTCTCAACTACACACATATACAGAGGAAAGGCCACACAGCAATTTAAATTGTTTGCTTTCAGCATCAAACAACTGTGACAAAATACAACCACACACAGACATTTTTTCTCTCTTTGTCATACAAACAAATGCAGCCTTACAGTAACCGCCTCATAGAAACACACACACACCTTCTCTGCCTCTCAAACTTGAGATCGAGAATGTAATAATTATGTTCCCGTGAAAGGCTGAAATGAACTAGCTTCTACTCAACATTTTAAACAGTCCATGTGCATGTCATGATAGTTTTCATCAAGCCAACCTGACAACAGGTGAAAACAATGAACGCAGATTGGTACTGTGGTAAAGCTGGGGCAGCAGAGGTGGAGCAGAACACGGAAAAAACTAAACAAAATAAAAGCATGAGAACAGAAAACGAATCCAAATCACAATAGTATATATGTGAGTTGTGCGTGTATAAGCTCAAACTGTATGTGCACCCACATGCATTGGTGCTTCAGTGTTTTCATTGCTTTGTGAATGTATATACTGTATGTACAGAAGAGTATTACGGCCACTGCATTTTTTTTTTTAATTCTGAGATTAAAGTCAGAATTTTTTTTTTAAAAATTATGCAGTGGCCTTATAATTCTTCTGTATATTTGAAACCAGGATCTGTAAAAATGCTTGATGGGATGTACTGATTTTTTTCCAACAACAAACTGTAGGCTTTTAGCTTGATTATTTTCACTCAAATGGTAAATGTATTAAGTAAAAAACATTAAATAACTTGACATAGTTTCTGACCTGCAACTATACTTATTAATTAAATCTTATTATTTTGCTTTTATCATTGTCACTACAAAGCAGGGAAGCTGTATTTAAGTCAACATTCATATTTTAAAAAGCTGTTTGATTAGATCTGTTTCACCCATAAAGGGTAGCAATAGCATTAGCAACTGCACTGTTGCTATGGATACCTGCAGGTTAATAGACACTACACACTGACAGTAGCAAAACTAATGACAAGAACTATCTTTGACATCATGTACACCATTTTAACATACACCTGCCAGCTGTTAGAAATTAAAAAATTTGTCAGATAATTATTAGACTTTAATGTGTTAGACTTTAATGTGTGTTAGTAATGTAGTTAAGTAAGATTCAAAGTCTGCTCCTGTGTGCTCTGTTTCAAGGTTAGCAGCAAGCCATGACACCAATTGTTTTCTTGTATTATTCTTGTGTAAGAATTATGTCTGCATGAATGTTTAGTTAAACATCACGCATATGTTCATGTTACCAGTTCATGTTACCATTGCTAACTCTGAGAGACGAGACAGTCCAAGCAACTTCAAAACAGTGCTGATTTATTCAAAGGATCACAGGTAAAATTAACATTACACACTCAGGTATCTTGCACCTCCAAACTGCACACAGGCAGATGTAAGATGAAAGACCCTGAACCCACCAGGCCTATACATTATATCCCTTCGGTTGGGCTAGCCCCATACTACACAGAAACGTCAACCGAGACGTCTCTGGTGCCAGCTTTGCAGCTGGTCATAGCAGTAGTCAAAACATGAAGCAAATCAATGTGTGTGTGTCTGTTGATTAAGTGGTGTGTAG
>NW_018127921.1:5083379-5099913 GCF_001952655.1 Monopterus albus | reverse complement strand
CATGACACCAATTGTTTTCTTGTATTAATCTTGTGTAAGAATTATGTCTGAATGAATGTTTAGTTACACATCACGCATACAACATACACACATTGAGCTACCTCATTTTGTTATGACTAGGTAATACGCAGCTGCTCCAAGAATGTGGAGCTCTAGATAAGAGATGGACTCTGCGGGACGGATTTCATATGTGTAAGGGGTTAGCCCAAAACTGATAAATGTATTAGGCTCTGTGTTTCCAGGTGCTTTTTTCCCTGCTCTCTTCTCCAGCAGCTTGTCTGAAGGAGGGAGCCCTGGGTTGTGTTCTGTAATCCTTTTTATACATATATTTATATATATATTTTTGTAAATAAACCAACACTAAAATCAAGAAAGACGGACTCCTTTTTTACTCAGATCTGTCCAATAAAAGAACTGGGGTATAACACAGCCAATCAGAAAGTAGTTTTTGCTGACAGTATAAACTGTGATGCAATGTGGAATGTAGTATTATCATCTAAAATAGTTGTATGAAATGGCAGAATAATATATAGCATGAAATGTGAGACATGCCTGTCATAAAAGGCTATCAATACATTTCACTTGAGTTGACTTCCATTACACTACTGTATGTTGTTCAGAAGAAGCTTGTTGGAGGAAGAGGCGTGGGCACAGCCATTTTTATTAGAAAGAGAAGAGCCAAAGAAAATGAAAGGAAAAACAGTTTTGATGATCCTGGAAGTTCTTACTTTTTCCTCCTCCAAGCCCAAGTTTTTCCCCCACCTACTGCCTTCATGATGGACCTATATCTTCTGCTACATCAGCAATTTTGGTCTTTTCATCATCTGACACCATTAACTTCCTGGGAGTACTTGGGAAGAACAACATTGGCAAGAAGCTGCTGCTGGCCTTCTATCATACGTCTGTGGAAAGCATACTGACGTACTGACTGGGGCTGTGGTATGCAAGTTCCACAGCTGAGGACAAAAAGGCTGTGCAGAGGGTTACTAACACCACCCAAAAAATCATTAGCTGTCCTCTTCCCTCCCTGGACATCATGTTAGGTTATTTCTTAGTTAGATAGATATGGATTAGAGATCTGTTGTCTAGAAATGTTTAGTGCAGACAGGGTGACTAGCTTAGGCTGTAACTGTTCAGCCTGCAGTGAGGACTGCAGGCACGCCAAGGTTACAGGAAAAGAGCTTTTAGGGTCAACTGTAATGCTAGTCTTAATATTTGTCTTAATGTGTAAGGTTATGTCCAATTGTTTAGATACACACCACGAAAACAACAGTCACGCACCTTGACTTTGCCTCATGTTTTGGCTAAACGACAGAGCAGCTGCAAAGCTTGCTTATCGGGTGGCGTCACGGTTTGACGCCCCTTGTAGCATGGGCTAGCCCAAAAATGATTAATATTATATAGGTTGTTGGGTCCAGACTTGCTCAGCTTTCTGCTGCCTGCGCGCAGGTAGAGGGGTGAGAGAGCTCTGGACGTGTCCTGTGAATTTTACCTGTGATCCTCTGAATAAACCAGCACGGTTATTTTTTATAAAATCTAAAGCAGTCTCTTTCGTCTCATTGAGAGTTCCTGGTTTGAAAGAACCGGAAGAAGCTACAGAGAAATAATAGCTTATAATCATTTCCAGGTCCCACTGCCTCAGTAAAATTAAAACCATCACAGAGGACCCCTCACATCCCGCCCACCGCCTATAGTTGTTTTTGGCAGTGTTAGAAATTAACCCAATTCTTTTGTTGGGAGCACGAGAAGTGACGACAGGAGAGGACTATTTAAAATCAACAGAAAGTTTACTGAATGTCTGATCACAGGTAGGCCTTACAGCACTGGGATCAGAGAGATAGAGCTCCCACAGGAGTTCCATCCACTCACCCCAAATTAAGGTCTTACAATATATGTTGTACCTTCTTGGGCTGCTCTGCCCTAAAGAAAGGTACAACAATTCATGCATTGTAATCCTATTGGTCATTTGGTGTGAGCAGGAGCTCACACCTCCTTGCTGGAATGTGATCTACACTAGGTGTGTGTGTGTGTGTGTGTGTGTGTGTGTGTCTCAGGTGGTGAGCCCCCGGCCTCTGCAGGACATCCCAAGACAAAGCAAAGCTTGGGATGTGGTAAGTGGGTCGAGGTGTGAGTATAAAACAGGCCTTTGCTAAAATGTAAATAGGCTGTCTGGTCACAAAGAGATGCAGACATCTAGTCTCTACACAGAACTTACAGCATTCAAAGTGTTAGGTATTTATAGTCAGACAGATATTGGTCAGATACTTGTTGTATTAGAAATGTTTAGAGTAGACAGGGTGTCAAGTTTAGGCATTTTTCATGAGTGCCGCAGGGTGCTTATGGTCAAGGATAACTAGATAGAAAGGGATGACTGTCAGGTAACAGGATGTTTAATATTATTATTATGATGTGTATAACTGTAGCCATAGCCATAATATTTTCTTATGTTTAATGTTAAGACATGTCACTAGAGGTCATGTTAGAATGTTTTTTAGCTACACACCACAATCAACAGACATTCCCACATTGATTTTTTTGACTACTGCTATGGCCAGCTGCAAAGCTGGCAACAGAGACGTCTCGGTTGACGTTTCTGTGTAGTATGGGGTAGCCCAACCGAGGGGATATAATGTATAGGCCTGTTGGGTTCAGGGTCTTCCATCTTTCAGCTGCCTGTGTGCATGTTGGAGGTGCAAGATATCTGAGCATGTAATGTTAATTATATTTAGATATATAAGCAAGGGAAACAAATGTATTAAAATAACCAAAGCTCAGTAGTTCTGGACAATCATCAATACAGCTGTAATATGCATAAACAAGTAAGATAAAGTTATGAAAGGTAACTAAAGGGAACTAAAGGTATGAGAAGTAACTAAAGCTTATAAAGTAACTAGAGCCTGTAAGACTCAAATCTTACAGCGGCCTGTTTTAATTTTAGTTTTAGTCTAGTCTTTGTGTAAAGCTGTCATTTTAGTTTGTATTAGTTTTAGTCATGTTCATACTCTTTTTAGTCTAGTCAAGTTTCAGTCAACTAAAAGTCTGAGCATTTTAGTCTTATTTGGTCAGAATTATCCATGACTATTTTCATCTAGTTTTAGTCGACAAAAACTGATGACATTTAGTCTAGTTTTAGTCAATGAAATTTGTATTTTAGGCTCTTTTTAGTAATGCAATTCTATTTAACCCAGTCAATATTGTATAAGTACCTAGTAGTATAGACGAAACCAAAATTTCCTTTGAACTAAACCCATTTCAAACAAGGTTATCTTATTATATTATTGTTACCTTATAGACTCGAGAATACATCCAATACACATTTTGTATGATTTTGTGGCCACATTTCTCCCCATCTTTTTCCACAACACAATCCGTTTTCTTTTCCACTTCTATGTAATGAAAGTTTTTCCAAATGTCGTTTCCTCTTTTTCTCTCAAAAACGAACCCCGGCTGTCCAGCCATGGGTCCCTTTCTTTATGTCAGGCTTAACTTTGTTTGTCGTCGTCTTCTAAGTAATGCCGCGAGTGGGGCTGAAGGAAGTGACGTTGCCTGTGTGACCTGATACAGCCCCTGAAGCGAGACACAGGAAACAGAAATACTGCAAAATAATAATAATAATAATGCTACTAAATGAGACGAAATAACATTATAACATTTCGTTTCATCTCGTTTTGGTCAACGAAAATGAAGAGACATGTTAGCAGTTTTTATTTTGTAAACCACATTTAGTCTTGTTTTTTCGTCAAAAATATTGCATTATGCATTTAATTATAGTCATCGTCACATGACCAGCATTTTCGTTGCATCTCGTCTTGTTTTCCTCACGTGATAAAGGTTTGTTGACAATGATATTTAGTCCTAATTTTTGTTGACAAAAGCAACACTACCACCACCTGTTTGATCTGTTTCCCTCTGGACAGCGTTTCAGGTCTATAAATTCTCAGACCACCAGACTAACAAACAGCATTTTTCCACGGGCCATATGGATAGCAAACAATCACTGACACCCAGTTTCCCCCACATGTACATACATAAACATGCACATGACAACACACCACGAACTCCTTATCTTCTGCCTCAATTGAATGTGTGCACTAAACCATAGTCCTATGTACATTTTAATTTTATTTTCTATTTTATTATTTTCTTTTTTCTGTTGTTTATACTTATGATGTGTATTCTTTTCTTCCCTTTTCTTTTAAATTGTAAATAGTATATTTATTGTACTTTGTATTTCAAGTTTTATGGTGCACTTTTGTTGAGTAGAGTACCCTTTTTTTGTTGTACTCCCACGTGCAATGACAAAGTCTTTTTTGATTCTGATGTCTATTCCTACTGGAAAATTCTGATTCTTATTGATCCAAAATGTGATTTTCTCCAGTCCAACAAACCTACAATATGCCAGTCTCCACTGTCTGGAGTCTGCTAGGTGAAGCAAGATGGTGCCGCTGCATATGGCAGGCTGTCTGCTATCTGTTCTCCTATTTGGATTATTATGTGTGTTTCTGTTTATCTCAGTGTTTATCCAAACATTCTCCTCTCTGCCTAGATTATGGCTCTAGTATCCTCAACCATATATTCCACCAGCATTTTTTCTTAATTTCCTCTAACAGCACTACAGGTCATGCCAAACTGCTACAAGGTACGAACCAAAGAATGAAACTGCACAATTTGGCAAAATCCATGTGCAAATTCTTTGACTTCTGCCAAATAAAGGTGTTTGTGTGGCTAAAAATCCATCTGTTCCTTCATGACACAGATTTTAACTACAAATGTCTTCAACATACTGTACTGTAGGTTTTAATTGGACTATTTGTGCAAGTATGAGAGAGAAGAAGTTAATATGCATTACAAACAGATGTATAGATGTTCTGTTGTGTGTGTGTATGGCCTGCCAGTCATCAGTGCTGCACCTGCTGCATAGTGTTCATTTCAATGAAATTAACACTGCCTTTCAAATCAAAAGTCAGTTTTTTGGTATTGTCCATAAACAGTATTTTTTGACTAGAAAACTTTGTAGCCTAAAGCCAACAAAATAAGCATTGACTATTTTAACAGTTGCCATAGGAAAACAAGGTGCCCTGCTATTATTCCTGGCAAGACTTTGGCTCCTGAAGATGAGATCCATGCAGGTCAGGCAGGTCAGCAGCAGTGTGCACACTAAGCTGAAGGAGCCCAGGTTGAAGTAGTTTCAGCTGGCACGTCTGTTCAGTGTGTACAGTACAGCAGCAGCTAGAAGCAAGACATCTGACCGAGCTGTCTGATTCGCTTAGTGGAAGAGGCAACTAGTTTGCAGTGTCTTAGTTTGCAGTAAACAAGCTTCCAGTATGGGATCAAATACCTAATATACATAGTCTGTGAAAGCTAGTGGTTCCTTAGCTCTCCACAAACAACATTTTAGAGGAAGCAAGCCATAACAAATCATTAAATCTGCCCGTTGAAAGCATTAGAATAAAAGATATCTTGGGTAATCTTAAAGACAAAATCTACACAAGTTACGTGGGTGCATGGCTGCCTTATGGTAATGATATTTGCATTTACATATTAAATTGGCAATATCTGTTAGATAAAGACTACTTCTTACTTAAGATTCAGTGTTGCAGTAATACTGACTCTGGTTAGTAGACCAAATTTAAACATTTCCAACATCTGAACTTCAGAAACAACACTAATAGAAATGTATGCATTTAGTTATTTTGGCAGTATGTATTCAAGCTCAGATTTACAAAAATAAATAACTCATACTATATGCAGTTACTGTGTATCAGAAAAACATGTTTATGGGGAACTTTAATATCCTCCTGACTGTTTCTTCAAGAGACAGAATATGGAAATTATCTGCAAAGTATTAACTGCCAAAGACTTTCAACTGGATATTTCCAACAGCCACTAATTGAAACAGAATTATACTTTAACTGCAGTTAAGGTTAAAAAACTAAAACCTAGTTCTTGCTAGAAAAAAAAAACACCCATGGTTAAATAATATAAATGTTAGTGCTGAGTACTAATCCTTATGCCTGAAACATAGGTTTCTCATCCCCATTGTGGGATTAATTGTGTGAGTAATATTCAATTGTTCTTGATTTCCTGGTTGTTTAGTCTCTACTGCTGTTCCTGATTCTGTCCAGTGCTGCTCTGCCCTGTTTTTAGGTGCCTTTGATTTGCTTTATTTGTGCTGTGTAAAATGTAACATTCTGATGACTATACTTGTGTGTATAGGTTCTGTTGCTTTGTTGCCTTTATGTAACTGTTTGTTTTAAGACTAAGTGTTCTTTGTTGCGCCACGTGGAGTAGCAGCAAGTTACAGCAGCTGTGTCCTCGTTGTTTTACTTTTCCATGTTTTTATGAAGTTCTGTTCTTATGTGTCTGTTCTTATGGTGGTGTCTGTTCTTATGGTGTTATGTTGGTTGTTCTCTATTGCTGCTGTAACACAGCAATTTCCCCACTGTGGGATCAATAAAGTACCTACTCTACTCTACTCTTTATGAGATGAAATGCAGTCCAAGGCTGCTGATATTGAAGGCACCTGATCCTCCATATCATTGTCACATTACCACGTGGATTGGCATAATATGTTCTCTGTGAATCAATAATAAGGAATACCTGCATGTTAATGTCTTCAAAATGAGAAAGGGTTGTGAATGAGCGAGGTGACAGGAAGTGTTTTAAGAAATGAATTACCTTAAAGCATGTGAATGTATATCTCAATGGGCTGTTTAATGATTGCCATAAATTAGCTTTCTACTTTGCATGTTCTTTTTTGTGTGTTTGTGTGTGTGTTACTATATACATCTATACCTTGTTAACTTGTATTTGTTCCCCATGCTGCCATATCAGCCTGTAATGTTGAGCCATTCTCATAATCTGTATAGTTTCTTTCTTTTAATATTATGCACACAATTATGGCATAATTTATTGTGAGGCTTATCCCTGACAGTACAACTGGTACAACAGGCTTTCATCTAACCATTTAAAAAGTTTCATCTCTTATCATGAGGCAGCAAATTAATATTCCAAAGATGATGTCTCACACATGCATGTTCTCTGTCTGTATCAGTGTCTTGTGTGTGTTTGTGTGAACACTCGTGTACCGGCAATTGTGTAGCAGTGATACAGTGGCTTTGGCAGTACTGGGCTTCATCAAACAGTGGCCATCAAAGGTCCTTCTTTGTCACTTATTGGCAATTTCCATAAGAGCCACTCATTTCTGCTAATTCAGTCGTACTGCTTCAATGAATTATTAGTTATGTTTATTACAGTGTTAGCTTTTTTGTCTGTTTTCACATGATCACTCATTGCTTTTCTCATGCACCTTCATGTTTACCTATTACATCTTGCCCATTATTGAATGAATGCAGTGAATATTATGCCACCTGCTGGATCTGCTGCTGAATCCTAATCAGTATTCTGCCAAGTTTTTATTTTTTCCCCTCTGTTTGCTTTGATTTGTGTATCCATTTCTATGACCTTCTCTCTTGATAACCTTGTGTATGTTGCTCACACTCTTCCTTTGGAATCCAGCAGCAATGTTGGCGGAAAAGCTGATTTGGTTGGCTGACAGATGGGGTGGGGGAGTGTTGGGACTCGCAAATATTTGGATGACTTTTCTGAATGACTGACTGGAATTTGTGGCGGGGTGGTTGACTGGAAGGCTGGCTGACCACCAAATGGTGTAGGCTACTTTGTGGCTGACAGGCTGTTTGGCTATCACTGGGCCTGCTGTAAGGCTGGTTGACTGACTACAGTAGTTGGCTCATTATCTAGTTTACAGAATGGCTAAATGGAAGTCTACCAGAGTATTTAATTTGCTGACTTGAATGCTTGCCTGTCTCATAAACTGACTGAATAGCAGTTTGTCCACATAACTAGATGGCTGTGTGATTGCTAAGTGTTAATCTGTTAAACAGAATGGCTAGCAGGCTATATAATTTAGTTTGGAGAAATTCAGGAAATTTCATTTATGGCCTACTTGCTTTCTTCCCCAGGCTGATATGAGAAAATTAATACTACACTCATATTTGTCAAGGATACAACCAGAAGTCAGTTACCTTAGCTCAGCATCAAGACTGGAATCAACTAACCCTACCGGGCTTCCAAAGTTGACCAACTATAGCCCTTTTCAAACATGCACTAGAACCTTGAAACTATCTAGATATTACCCAGAGAAGCTGTAAGCGAGGGTGCAAATATCCAAGTCAGCTGACCCTGAGAGTAAGTGGCCTTTACCCTGGCAGCTCCCTAGTACAAAGTCTAGGTAAAGTCCGTGGAGCCAGAGAAAAATAAAATTAGAAAAGAGATCTAAAAATGTTTCACTTATTTCTCCTAGCCAACTATGAGGTCTGTGTGAAACCAAAATGAGACTATGGCTTATTGCTCCTGTCTCTCTGTTTTTTTCTCCTGAACAAAAACATGCAGAGAAATCAGAGAGCTCTCTATGAACTCAGTCTGTTCTCATCCCAGCTAATTCCTGCATCTCATGCTAAGCTCAGACAGAGCAAAGAGCTCTCTGCAAGCACTCAATGAATTCTCATCCAAACATAATGTATTTTAAATCTCAGTGATATCTTTATTTAATTTCCCAGCATGCCCTGGTGAGTAGACACTGCATTTCTTCCAGTGGTATTGTTCATGTTTAAATAGTTTTGTTGTTTAATATGTTTTTGCTGTGTGTTGCAGCACTGTTCTTGTTCCATACTTGATTAGTCTTGTGTAGTTATTTTTACCTGCCACCCTAATTGTAACTGCTGTTGCAATTCATGTCTTACCCTCTTGTTACAATATTACATTATTCTGCTGGGTGCACAGTGCTTCCTGTAGCTCTGCCAAAATAAAAGGATACTGGCAAAATAGAGCCAACTCCATCATAACTTCCTACCAGCCAAGTGTTTGCCACAATATAGTGTATAAATATAAACTATGTATATATGCATATATCCATATAGACTCACATTTTGCTCCACTGTAGTTTTAGTGTTGCTTATCTTCTCTCTAAAGGAGAAAAATAGGAGTCATTACTAACACTGAGTCAAATTTAGCGAGGTATGTCCCTTATGTCTCAAGAATGACTCCTGTTGTTCATTTTCCTGTCTCAGCTATTTCTCTGAGGAAATTTTAAAAGAAACATATCAGAAACACATCGAGACAAAATAGAAACAAGGCTGAAATGAGAATCACAATTTTGCCTCCAGAGCTGTTTAGAAGAGCAGCGTTTGAGTGGTAAAATTTTCCTCTGAGGAGCGAGTCCATGTGAGAAAACAGCAGCATATAGTCCAGAGTATTCACACAGAGCTAATGGGCATGTTGATAACATTCTATCATGTGACCAGTGCGAAATTGGAAGAATACATTCAGTGGTGATTAAGAATGGTCAAAAATATCTAACTGGAGACACAATGAGATTTGGGAACTTCTGTTATTAAGAGCCGACCTAAGAATCATCACACTAATTTAAGGAACAGCACAAGACTCTATTGTTTATGACCAAATTACACACCAGCTACTGTATGTGATCTTGTCATGGTCCACCTCCTACATTCTCTAACCTAACCTAACCTAACCTGAGTTTTGCTTTCCATAAATTAACTGTCAAATTTTCTTATCAACAAAAGCACTCCACCACTCCAATTATATACATAATACCTTGAATATGTGATGATTTGCCATGGTGTGTAGTGATGTGGCACTTATCTGCAGTGTCTGCACTCTTATTCTACTCATTGTTATACAAGCTAGCTACTGATTTATCAAGTGAAACTACTGTATACAGCAATCCATCAATAGCTCTATGAGCACAGATAGCAACCCATTGAGGATTCGTACAGTAGCACTACTGTTTTCAAGAAAATATATGATTCAATCATTTTTATGTTTTTTTTACAAGTCAGCCAGTGTAATTTCTAAGGTAGCCTAACAGGAAAATCTTTCCTGGTTCAGTAAATTGGCTTTCTCTGCCTGCAGGTTGCATTTGGTTCAGTAGGCATATGATGCATAACAGGCTTTTGTTGGCGCATTTGCCTCTCTACCTTTATATTATTGAAGAAATGCTGAGTCAAGAGGCAAATAAGACTCCTTAGGATTGTCTCCCCCATCTGCATTTGACAGGGCCACTTACTGTATGAGTGTGTGTGTGTATGGCTGATTCCAAGGATGAGTTGTTTATCTCTGCTGTGTGATGGCCGGATTGTTGGGGTTAAATAAATGGGCTTTGTTTCTTTCTTTTTTTGTCTTAGTCTCAGGCCCTTAAGTATACAGTCTTAACGAGCAGAATAAACAGGAGACTATTATTCACACGTGCAGCACTTTAATTTTATGCACTTGACATACCATTGCCAATACCTGTCCTATGTTACCACCTTTTTTGTAGTATACAAAATAATAATTAACTCCATGAAAATATGGAACTTTAGTAGTAATGCTACAACATCTTGAACTCTGAAACTGCTGTACATTGTGACCATGGTTCCTTTCCACACATAACCAAAATGCTGCCAAATGATCAAGAAAGAATGCAAAACATCAGTCATCAACTCTGGTGAAGTGTGGTAACTTTGCATTGAAGCACAGAAGCTCTCCCAGACTTTCAGTTTTATTTATTCTTAGACATCGACATAAAGATCAGGATGATCTTAATAATGTTAATAATAATGTTAAATAAACTATACACAAAGTCTGCCATTTCCAAATAAGCTGAGAGAAAGAGGTGTTATTTGCTTCAATTATTTAAGGTTATTCAAATGAGAATATTTATCAGTGTCCTGCAGCGTTGACAGTTTTTTTAGACAATATAGTCCCAGGGATTTTCATGTCTTGCTGTTTAGGTGCCAAAATGTGTTTACGCCTTGTTAGACAATAATCCAATTCTTTTGTTGGAAGCACGAGAAGTACTGCTTAGTTACAATTCAGGACTTTTATTTGTAATAAAGTATTATTCATTGCACTGATGCAAGGATTTGGATACTTCACCACTGGTGTACACATTGTCATAAGTAGACATAATTTTAAAAGAATTGGCTGAGAAGGAAACTAAGCTGAATTACGATATCATACAGCATTTAATGCTTATAAAGTACTTTTACTTTTTTTTGGTAATGTTTGGTTTGTGATGGCATCAACCCATGAAAGATCTGTTCTTCCACTCAGAGGTGACCTCTGACCCCTGTGGTGAAATAAAAGAATCTAATTTTTGTCTCAGAACAGTTACTAAAGGTGTAAACACCCAAATGCTCCCAAATGTCAGATTTTTACAAAGCAATATTTCCCATTTATCCCCTTTAAACATAAAAGACCTGGGAACAATGGGATGAGAAAATGATGGATGTGGAGATTATTTTATGCATACAAAGCTTAGAACAGAGGGAAAATGAGAGGGGGGCTTAGAGCTTTTGCACAAAGTCACAAAATGCTGAAAGCATAGGCTTTGCCCCAGTAACCTTACCTGCTTTATTGAACTTTCACATCTGCCTAGGAAGTTATATTTTTACTGATGTTTGTTTATTGGTTTGCTCACAGCATAGCTCAAAAAGTAGCACATAGAGCAGGGGTGGGCAAACTATGGCCTGCGGGCCACATCCGGCCCGTTGGTCCTTTTAATCCGGCCCGCCAAAGATTGGTACAGGATTGCCCAAATCAAATCATATCATAATTATGACTGCATTCATTTGACCTTGTCCTGTAATGCCTGGCGTTCCACCAGGTGGCGCATTAGGCGCGGTGATACATTGACTTGATTTTGCGGAGCCAGGGCTACTCTCTGTTATTACTCTGCTACTGCTCTGAACCCATCGGCAACAATGAGTGGGCCAAAGAAAAGAAAAGTTGACAGTGAGTGCCGAGTGTTCAATAAGGAATGGACAACTAAGTATTTTTCTACTGAAGTCCGGTTAAAGGCTGTATGTCTTATTTGCCAAGAAACCATTGCGGTTTTGTCATGATTTGGTTCCGCAGCTTCCTGTTGTGCTTTTATTTTGATATTACTTCCTGTTTTGCTTCACCACAGTTTCGTCTTTTTACTTTCATCATCACTCACATTAGTTTCACCTGTTCCTAAGTGTTTGCACCTGTTTTCACCTCTATTTAGGCAGCGTCCTCCCACCAGGATGTTGCCAGATTGTTCTAGACTCCAGCTCTGACTCTCCAGCATTATTTTTCATTTTGATATTTCTTGTGTTTGACCCGGATCGTGTGCTTTGACAGTTCTGTTCTGCCTTACCCTCTAACTTCGGACTGCCTACTATGAATGATTTATCGAATTTCTCTTTGGACAACGCATTTTGGATTCCTTTGCTGTATGTGTTTGCTGGCTCTGACCTTGGACTGTTATACCAACCCGTAAATGCGTTTTGTGTTGCACCGTGTCTTGTCTTGTTTTTCTGTTCAGCGTTAGTACTCTTATTAAAGAGACGGTTTTGTTTTATGTATCCTTGTCTGGCCTTTTAATTGAGTTCACCACAACATTATCGGCAGCTTCACGCGCTGATCCTGACAGGTTTTAATAGAATACAACATCAGCTGTCACTTTTCTACCAAGCATGCTAATTATGCTACCAACCAGTCAACGCAAGAATGGACCGCTACTGCTCAGAGGCCGGCAGCTAGTTTGCAGGCTCAGCAAAACACCTTTATCTGACAAACTGCCATCCAAGAATCAAGCACGAAGGCAGCTTAGGCTTTGTAGGACCTAACCATCCTGCATGTTCATTTCTGAGGAAGAGTCAAAGTCAGAACAACCTTCAAAATATTTATTACAATATTGAAGAAAACCAATACAGAGCTCTGGGTTCTTTCTCTATCTGAGGCCCTGATTCTAAATAGCAAAACCGTTCGACTTGCCTTCAGAGCAAGGAAGACTCACTCCTCAACCCAGTCAAATTAATACAGTTTTTGGAATATGCAAATGATGGTAGATCTGACATTGTCCTTCATCCTCGTTCCTTGGTTGGTTTGTTGACCTCGCGCTGACCCCTCATTTGGTGATCTTGTTGCCAGGCAGATTTTGATCTGTGAAATTCAGAGAATCATCCTGACCTTCTGAACCAGACATTACCCTCCTACGTACATCTTTATAAACAGTTAGTTGTTGTCTGCAGATTTTAGAAGTAGCACCTCTGGCTCACTTCTCTTCCACTCTTGTAATCGGCAGCGTTGCTATGCGACTGTGGTCTACTTCCTGTATGTGGTTTCCTGTCTACTCTTACAGCCTTACACACGTGTCCTATATTCTTAAAGACAAGTGAGCTGGTTAAAACAAAAGTAAACCATACAATATGATACTAAAATAAACATGTAGATATATTTGCTAATGCAGATTATAATGTCAGACAGAAGGCCAAGCATTTCATATACTGTTGATAAATGTTGACAATTAGACCTCACATCCCTTGTGCAGACAGTTGTTAGTCATCTCAGTATGCATCTGCACACTTCCTGTTGTTCTGAGTCTCTCTGCACCTATTTACACAGCATTTCATGTCCACAGGTCAAGTCTTTACAAAGGTCAAACAGATTAAACAATTATTTGAACAGTTTTGCAAATACATAACATAGCACAATATCATTTTATCAAGAATTTCTTTCTACAACTTGCTGGCATTCAAATTAGCAAAGACCAGCAAGGCTTTCTCCGAAGGGGAGTTTCTCAAAGATTGTATGGTAAAAACAGCAGGTATCTTGTGTCCTGAGAGCAAGAACAAATTTGAAAAAAATTTGCTTATCACGCAGGACAGTGACTCGCCGTGTTGAGCTAATTGACGAAGACTTAGCTAGCAAGCTAAACAAAAAAGCGGAGTCATTTACATTATATTCCTTGGCACTGGACGAAAGTAATGACATAAAGGACACCGCTCAGCTTTTAAGTTTTATCAGAGGGATTAATGACAATTTTGAGATAACGCAGGAGTTTTTGGCCATGAAATCTCTAAAGGGGAAAATGCAGGGAGAGGACTTGTACGAGTGTCATGGGTCATCGAGAGGTACAAGCTACTTTGGAGTATGCCAATGATACCACAGATGGATGCCAAATCTGACTGGAAAAAACGTTGGGCTGCTCAAAAGAATCCAGGAGAGGGTGAAAGAGGACAACCCTAAGCAAGAGGTAATTTTCCTATACTGCATAATCCACCAGGAAGCACTGTGTAAATCCATATTGCAGCTTGTGTCAGGTTTGCCCGGCTGCGCCTGCCTATCTCACTTTGTTTCTCTTTTCGGCCCGATTACACCACTAGACACACCTGCCCCACATCCCTTGATTTTCACCAGCTGCACTTCATTTATACCGTGCTCATCGTCTACTCCCCTGCCAGTTCTTTCTATACACAGGCCCGTTCTATTCCGATCTATTATTTTTCTACTATATGTATTTACTCACATTCTTCATCCCAGCTCTGTTCCTGCCTTGTGCCCCATGTCTTATCTTCCCAGCCGCTATCACTTCTCCAGACCACGGACCTCCTCAACTCCACCACGCAGGTCGATGCACAGTCTCCCATTAACTGTTTCTGTGACTGTCTCCTCAGCAACCAACCACCACGACCACTCCAGGAGTGAATCCCAGCATCCGCAGCCCGGCCTCCTCCTTATCATCGCATCACTGACTGTATTTTTCCATTTCAGCTGCTTGACACCCGGTCCTGCTTCGTTTTCCTTCACCTGGTTATGCACATTATTGTTGTCATCGCTGTAAATAAATAGAGCACTTCTTGCACCGAAGTCAACTACCTGGGTCCGTCATTTTTTTACTCGCTCACCTCCCAACCAGAGCGATCCTGACAGCTTGACCACGTAGTGAAGACAGTTGTAAAGCTCGTTAACTTAATTCAAGCAAGGGGACTTCAGCATCGTCAGTTTAAGTTTCTTAAAGAAAGTGACGCTGATCAGCAGGACTTGCTTTACCACTCTAATGTCCACTGGTTAAGTTTGGGGAAGTATGTCAACGAGTGGGAGCTCAAACAGGAGATATCTCATTTTTGGAGCTACCTGAGAAAGCTGACAATTTTCCTGAACTGAGTGAACAGATTGGCTTTGTGATTTAGCTTTTGCTGGGGACATACTGACACACATGAATGAGCTGAACGTGAAGCTACAAGCGAAAGATCAGTTTGTGCGTGAAATGTTCACAAACGTCAGAGCCTTCAAAACCAAACTAGCTTTATTCTCAAAGCAAATGTCAAATAAGTCATTTGCTCATTTCCCCACATCAGCTACGCTGAAAGAGGCCCCTTGACATGTGAAAAAAACCACAGGAAATCACTGGACGACGTGCACGGAGAATTCTGCCGTCGGTTCTCCGATTTTGGAAAAATTGACAAACACTTCAGCTGGTGTCATGTCCCTTCACACAAGACCCTGAAACGGCGCCACAGGAGTTGCAGTTGGAACTGATTGATCTCCAATGTGACACCGTCTTAAAGGAGAAGTTCAACTCTCTTAAACTGGATGAGTTTTATGCTTCATTAAGTGCAGCCAAATTTCCAAACATCCAGAAGATGGCACAGAGGATGCTGGTGTTGTTTGGCTCTACCTATGTGTGTGTGTGAACAGACTTTTAGTGTGATGAACTCCAACAGAGCACCCCACAGATCCCAGTTGAGTGAACACCTCAGATCTGTTCTGAGAATTGCCACAACAAAACTAACACCAGACTTTGATGCACTGGCAAAAAAGGGTGATCAACAACACTGTTCCCACTAAAAGTGAATGTAAGTATTAACAGTGTAATGCCTTTTATATGTTTATGTTTGATATGTATGCATCTGGTGCTGGCCTGGCCCGTCTTTCAAATTTTAAGTCAATGTGGCCCCTGAGCCAAAAAGTTTGCCCACCCCTGACATAGAGGGAGGTGAAAATGGTGTGGTGGGTAGAGCAGTTGTTTCCCAACCGGAAGGTTGAAGGTTTGAATCCCGGTGCCTGTAGTCATGTCGAAGTGTCCTTTAGCAAGACACTGAACCCCCTGTTGCCCGTGATGGTGTGGTGCGTATGCACGTAGCGGCCTGGGGCCCTCAGTTCCAAACATAATTTTGTTGTATGTGTCACAATAAAAAAAGCTTCATCTTCCAGATTTTATTTATTTATTTATTTTTTTGTTAGGGTAGGGCCCACATTCTGATCCATGATTTTTTTTTTTTTAATGGCATTATGAGGAAAATGATATGCCTTGGCAGAGGTTTGCAGTTCTCTGGGTGAAAATGCCTTGTTGATACCAGAGGTCAAAGGAGAATGGCCACACTGGTTCAAGCTGATAGAAAGGCAACAGTAACTCAAATAACCACTCAGTACAACCCAGGTAGGTAGAAGATCTGCATACTCTGAATGCACGTCAAACCTCGAAGCAGATGGGCTACACTAGCAGAAGACCACGCCGGGTGCAATCCTGTCAGCTAAGAACAGGAAACCAAGGCTACAATTTGGCTCACCAAACTGGATAATAGAAGATTGGAACTATGTTGCCTGGTCTGATGAGTCTCAATTTCTGCTGTGACATACTGACGGTAAGGTCAGAATTTGATGTAAACAACATGAAAGGATGGCTCTATCCTGCTTTGTA
>NW_018127921.1:5080911-5083341 GCF_001952655.1 Monopterus albus | reverse complement strand
TAGGGAACATTTTCGTGGCATTTTAGTACCAAATGAGCATTGTTTAAATGCCACAGCCAACCTCAGCATTGTTGCTGGCCATGTCCATCCCTTTACACCAACCCAGTCCTAGCGAGGTGTACCCGATAGTGGCTGGTGAGCATATCAAAATTCTATTAAGAGCGAGACATGAATTTCTCAAACTAATCTGTCCTCACTCTTGGTGTTCTGTTTCTATGAAACCACCACTGGCAGGTTGCTTTGGCAAAAGATTACATTTTTAATGCTCTTTCTCTTCATTTGCTCTGCTGTCTTTCATGGTTGACCACTCTTATTCTTTCTGTCTTGTATCAATTTAACAGTTTTTAATGTGCATTATACAGTATGTCTACATTTTCTCTCTCTCCGCATCAGCTGTCTCTTTCCTCTTTGTACACCTGTCTTTTTTTATATTTCAATGGGCTTATCCTCTCTTTGCATCCCCATTTCATTCCCTCTTTGTAATGAAACTGCCTTGAATGCCCATGAATATAATAAATCGCATCCTTTGCCTTGCAGTTTTCTCTGAGTAACTTGACACAATGCAGTGACTGATCTCTTGGCAGTGCATCAATTAAGCTGATTTTGGCTCTTTTCTATATAAATTGGCTACCTCAGTGATCTTTGTGTGATCACACACAGAGTCATACATGCGCGCGCGCGCACACACACACACACACACACAAAATAGCGCCTATCCCCTTGGTGTTTTCTGGTCAGGACCGCTTGAGTGCTGTGTAAGTGCTCAGGCACTTTGGCACATAGCCCTGGCAATAAAGTGGATCAGGATTCAACAACACAACACTTGACACACACACACTAAAATTTACACACTAGCTGTTACACACCAGCAGATATAGAAATACACTTGTTTAAGCCATAATTCAGATCCAATGAGAAAATAATATCTAAGTATCTTTGCCATTTAAGCTAGGAACAGTTCCTCTGATGATTAAAACCTAAGGTACCTCACAAAGAATAACTATTTCTACCACCATACAGATTTAGTCTTGACAGTCCAGAAAAAGGATTTTGAATGACTCAGTAAATGTAAAAGACAATACACAAGTAAAGAACACAAATTCTTGCATGAACTTCAACTTGTCTTTGTTCCATACCCCCAGTTTGTAATCCAGTTTTGGCATTAAGAAATTATCCAAGATGAAGATAAGATAACCCTGGTGTTATCACTAGTGGTATTTTCTCAGACATCAAGCTCCCCCCGAGTCACAGAAAATTGTTTTCACAGGCTGAATGGATTATTTCCCTTTAAGATAACTTAAATTCTAGAACACTTTGTTAAATGAGGATCCAGTGCAGCTTTGGCCTCACATGGAAAATAAGAAAGCTAAGTTATACAGCTGTGGATTCTGAAGGCTGAACTCACGTGTACTCAGGAAAACCTTTACAACATGTTCCCATATGAAAGGAGAGAGTAAAGTATTGTCTAGTAGTAAGCAGTAAAGTAGTATATTAAATCTAATATGCCGCTGTGTAGCACTGTACAGTATGGGAATATCCCTTCTCCTGCAGTGTATAAATAATAAATAAGGGCAGAGTGGCCTGCTGTGGCTGAATGAAAAAATCAATATGAAAGAGAGGTTGTGGCCTCTTGTTGGGATAACATGTAACGCTACTGACAGAATCAATACTGTACATATTTAAATTTACATAAGTATGATCTTATGGCTGCTGACTTTTGTAGAAGATTTGTCTTTGAGCATTCTTCATAAAAGGACACGCAGGACTGGTTTAGTCCAACAATTTTTAACATTGCACCAGTAACAAGCTTCTAGAGATGCTTGATTAGACAGATGGACTCAAATCCATCACAAAGCACATGGCATAAAACTGCTTATACTTGTAGCTGCTGAAATAGCCACATCTAGAAAAAGGCCATCTGGGTAGATGTGGGGGTTCCAAAATCAACTCATCTTTTCATTTATTTATAATCACAAAAAAAGTAATGTTAACAATTCCCAGTGGTGTTTTACTGTAAGTAGTTCTAAGTGTTTATTTTGTCATATGCACAGTGGCCCAGCAAGTCACAGAGGAACTTTGAGGCTTGGTGCTTCTCCGCCGGATTCCTGCATCACCAGACACACTGGCTACAACACACCCTAAGAGGAAGTGTCGGAAGCAGTGTGAGCGTAAACAGAAGCCGGGCAAATGGGGAGGTGTCAAGGCTAGGCTAGCAGCTAGCCCACACAGACCCGCAATACCATCCCTCATTATGGCTAATGTACGCTCACTGGACAACAAAATAGCCACCACATACAGCACTTGAGATCTGCGCAGCGTGATGCGAGGGACTGTTGTGTTTTCATCTTTAGGGAGACATGGCTAAATGACAACATCCTGGACTCCGCTGTTTTACTGTCTGTCTGAACCTCCGGCCAGAGGGCAGGGACG
>NW_018127921.1:5072946-5080554 GCF_001952655.1 Monopterus albus | reverse complement strand
GCCACCTCCCTCCTGTAGGCTGCTTCGGCCTCGCCAGTGATGCGACCTATCACTGCGGTGTCATCCGCGAACTTTTGGATGATGTTGTCTTTGTGGGAGGCGACATAGTCGTGGGTGAACAGGGTGTAGAGGATGGGACTGAGGACACATCCCTGTGGGGTGCCAGTGTTTGTAACAATGCTGGCTGAAGTTCTATTGCCAATCCTGACAGACTGGGGCCTGCCAGTCAGAAAGACCAGGAGCCAGTCACAGAGGGTGGGGTGCAGACCTAGTGTGGACAGTTTGTGGGGGACAACTGTGTTGAAGGCGGAGCTGTAGTCAATGAAGAGTATCCTGATGTAGGAGTCTCCATTTTCCAGGTGAGAAAGGGAATAGTGGACTGCAGCCGCGATGGCATCTGAGGTGGCCCTGTTGGGCCGGTAGGCATACTGCAGGGGGTCCAGGGTGCTCGGTATACTGCTCTGAATGCGGGCCAGCACCACTCTCTCAAAGCACTTCATAACAATTGGGGTGAGTGCCACTGGCCTGTAGTTGTTCAGGCAGGTGACCGGGCTCTTCTTGGGAAGGGGAACGATGGTTGTGGTCTTAAAGCAGGTGGGGACGATGCTCTGGCTGAGGGAGAGGTTGAAAATGGTGGTAACCACTAAAGCATAAAATAGCTTGAATATTGCAGGGAAAGGGTTGAATATGATTTGGGCTAAAGAATAATAACTTTATTACATCTTTTTATTATTATTTGTTTGGTTTAGTTTTTTTGTGTGTTTGTTTTGTTTATTTAGTTCTCTTCCATGTTTTCTATTGGACATGATAAGACTGTATAACCCGAGTAAACACTGAGATCTAGGAACATATCAGCATGAGAATAAAGAAGTCCAGTGAGGCAGAAAACACAAGAGTCTATAAACTGTGATGAATGTTTACAATTGATGGTTCACATGAAGGTCAAGGTCCACTTACTGGCTTAATCTAGAGTTTATTTTAATCCTATTCTACAGTCTTCATGAGCAGAGTTTTCTCAGCTTTAATGGAACTTTCAAATTTTCAATTATTCTGCACACTGTTAGGGTTTCTCATCCATGTTGTTATAAAAGTAAGACCTTCAATGTAAGAAAAAAGTTTTAGATGGAGTAAGTGGACTTTTAGTCGAGACAGTTTTGTCATCTGCTGATTCTAGGGTCAAGAATTGACTGCTCAGCTTACGTTTTGAGAAATCCTAAAAGTGTTCAGAATATTGGAAAGTAATGGAAGTTCTATGAAAGCTAATTAAGACCACATCATATCCTTAAAAAGTAAATAACAAGCCCAGTTTGGAGGTTTCATTTTAAACCTATGATGATAAACTACAGTATACAGCATAAATCAATACTCACCCTCTGAACATAACCATGTATATTTCTAGGAGAAATGCATTTCCTGTCGTAAATGTATGTGGATCAATCAATAAATCAATACTCACCCTTTGAACATAACCATGTATATTTCTAGGAGATCACTCTTACCAAGGATGGAAAGATGACAAAAATGTAAATATATTAAACAAATGCTTAATAAAAACATAGGAAGATCTGTCATCAATAATACTGAAATAAGCAATTCAGGCAACTTTGTTCAAATCAAAGGCTGCAAAAATGAGTACCCCAGTGAATATATTGTAAAAATAATAATAACTAGAGAAATGCATTTCCTGTCGTAAATGTATGTGGATGCTGAAACAGCTGAAAGATCGTCCTGAAAATGCCTGAGATCAATTGCTGAAACAGCTGAAAGATGAGAAGAAATGGCTGAAGTTCTTTGTTGAAACAGTTGAGAAGAAATGGCTGAAGTTTTTTGTTGAATAATCTGAAGGATGAGATGCAATAAAGTAGAAATGGCCTTGAAGAGCTGAACATTTTAATACCTGAATGGCTTTTCTAGCTGAAGGTATGCTGAACTTAATAATAAAATGCTGAACATTTTGACACCCAAAAGGCATATCTACCTGAAAGTATGCTGAAGTAGAATTTTCCCATTCTTTTGAATCAGGGAAAACTTTCAAAATAAAGTTAAATATTTCAGAAGTGTGAAGTGTAGAAAAATTCTGAGTCGAAGCATGAATGTCATGGGAGAGCTGAACATTTTGATACCTGAAATAGCTGAAAGTATGCTTACGTAGAATTTCCCCATTCATTTGTATGGGGCAAAGTTTTCAGAATAAAGCCAAATATTTTAAGTGTAATGTTTTGAAAAAATCCTGAAGAGAAGCATGAATGTCCTTGAAGAGCTGAACATTTTGAAACCTGAAATAGCTGAAAGTATGCTGAAGAATTTTCCCATTCATTTGAATGGGGCAAGATTTTAAAAATAAAGCTAAATATTTCAAAAGTATGAAGTTTAGAAAAATAATGAATAGAAGCATGAATGTCCTTGAGGAGTTCAACACTTTGATAGCTGAAAATATGCTTAAGTTGAATTTCCCCATTCATTTGAATGGGGCAAATTTTTCAGAATAAATGCTAAATTTTTTAAAAAAGTATAAGGCTTGGAAAAATCCTTAAGACGAACATGAATGTCCTTGAAAAGCCGAACATTTGCTACCTGACATAGCTAAGAGTATGCTGAAGTAGATTTTTCCATTCATTTGAATGGGGCAAAACTTTCAAAATAAAGCTATATATTTCAAAGGTATATAAAGTTTAGAAAAATTCTGAAGAGATGCATGAATGTCCTTAAAGAGCTAAACATTTTGGTACCTGAAATACCTAAAGGTATGCTGAAGTTGAAATTTCTCATTCATTAGAATGGGGCAAGATTTTCAGAATAAAGCTAAATATTATAAAAGTATTAAGTGTAGAAAAACTTTTATTTTATATCCATTACTGATGCCACTAATGGCACATATGGCAGCTCATTCATTGTTTTCCAATTCACAACTACTTAAGTTTTTCTTTGGTCTGGAGTTCGTTGCTCCACCATCTTTAGATTTTCATTGCAGCATGTCTGACTTTCTCAACTGATCTTTTCAGTTTCTGTGTGAGATTCCTATGTGCACAAGGCCCTGCAGTCTCATGCCCTTTTATGGGCACTGGTTGGGGCATTAACCTATGCTAATTAGGAACAGCTGGCATGCTCTTTCAACTTATGAAAACACGGGATTCTCAGAGTTCCAAGCACACACATACACATGCAACAGATGCACAGGATACACACTATACTCGCATCCAGAAATATTTTACATGTGCACTTTATGTGCAATCACATCTTTTTGCACATGTACTTGATTGTGGAGCCTCAATACTAGCAAAATGCAGCAACAAGTGATCAGATGAATTAAAATATAACTTTATTCATAATTAGTAGTAGTTGTAGTTGAATGACTAAAACAGTGTAAAAATACATGTAAAACTCTAATAACCATTTTATTTCCAAACCATTGGTAATTTCAAAAAAAGTTGATAAATAAATAAAAACCTCCTTCATTTTATACTATTTATGCTCTTGCACTATTTCACCTTTTTAATGTCCCTGTGACTTTTGGTATTATCACACATTTATTCATCCAGACAAGATTTCTCATTTTCCTGCTCACCTCATTATAAAGGGTGTAAGTGCGTAACTTCAGCAGTAAACTTAAACGGACCAAGAAAGATATTTACTAAACCTGTCACTGTTAGGTGCAAAAATATTGTAGCACCTCAATTTTTCTTTTATTTTATTTTACTTTACAACCTGGAATCAGAAAAAGTTGGGATAGTATAAAATCAAAATTAAACCTAAAATGTCATGGGTAAATCATTTGTTTCCTGTATTACATTGAAAATAATACAGCAACACATTATTTGATGTGATACCTCATCAAGTTTATTCTTTGTTCAAAATAAACGCTCAATTAAAAAAAGAGCCACAAAATTGTAAATATCCCCCCAAGTGTCTAGCAAGCTTACTGTACCTGTAAACACTGGCAGCTAAACGTACAGACCTAGCTACCTGCTGTAACTGCAGATCGCTTTGGTCATCAAACTGCACCAGTATAGGTAATGTTAATTGTCCGTATACTGCATACTGCTCAATCATTAGTGCATAAAATCCTGTAATGGTAGCCTAAAGTGGGTGGCACAACGATGCAGTGGTTAGCGCTGTCGCCTCACAGCAATAAGGTTCCGGGTTTGAGCCCAGGCCAACTCGAGGCCTTTCTGTGCAGAGTTTGCATGTTCTCTCTGTGTCTGTGTTGGTTCTCTCCAGTCCAAAGACATGCAGCTTAGGTTGACTGGTGACTCTAAATTGCCCCTAGGAGTGAGTGTGAGTGTGTATAGTTGTTTGTCTACATGTCAGCTCTGTGATAGACTGATGACCTGTCCAGGGTGTGCCCCGCCTCTCGCCCAATGTCAGCTGGGATTGGCTCCAGCCACCCTGCGATCCTATTCAGGAATAAGCGGCATAGATAATGAATGGGTCAATGGCTGATAACCTAAAGCCTTATAGCCAGCAACCTAACAATGACAAAGTATCAATGGGTATTATTTATAAATATCATAGTATCCATGTAACTGTGCATTGTACTCTGGAGTTAAGATGCACACACATGCTTTGTAGCCAGTGGTAACAAAAGGAGATTCATTGCCCATGGCAGACTATGTAAACAGCCTTTGCAGACAATGACGAATTTGATTAATTGATTTCTGTCACCAATTTGCCATCATAGGGAAGATGAGGGTGGTTGTCACACATTGTGCACATCAGGAGTGCAAGGGCTGGAGTTCCTCATCTTTGCATACTGAAATGTAAAATTGATTAAACCCATTTTTCACAGTCTGCCATCTGTATTTAAACATTGTTTGTCCCAGAGTCACTGATGCATATAAAAGTAACATAAGACGTACACAAACACATGGTATATGATAAAATGAGTTGAATGATTCTGCTGCCTCTAGAGAAACACACACTGAGAAATTAAGACTATACTTTATTTCCAGAGACATACACACTCATACAACATAAACTCCAACACTGAAATAACAGAAAATGAATCAAATTAGTCATAGCATTTTTTGTATGCTCCCCTCACACCCTGTTACCTGATTTTCTTTGTATAGTTCTTTCATATCCACTTTTGAACTCCTGTTTAAATTGGTGTCACTGTGATGACATTGAGCTCCTATAACTTCACATGGATAAAAGAAGGGAACAAGGGGACAGAGAAAGTTGAGGAATAAGAGAGGGAAGCTTTGTCAGTATAAAAAGAAATTGTCTTTAGGTCACCCAGAGGTGGGAAACTGTCTTCTCCAATGCACTTTCCATTTGTCAGAGAGTATCAGTCAGACCCACACACACAGAGGCACACAAACACTGAGTCAGTGAGTGACTAAAGAACACTGTCACCCATTTCAGGCATCATTACACAGCAGAATGTTCCACATTTGTTGCAGTTACAATTTTCTACACTTTAACCAAAGGAACAAGCCAAGTTGAAATAAACAAAACTTGGGTGCCCCTTGCTGCCCCAAGATGTTAAGGCGTTACAGCAGAAGACAGTGCGAGGAAAGTGGGAGGAGGGTGGCATCTCTTTTGCTAGCTCAGATTATAAAATACTTCCTCATTTTTACTATTAAGCTCTGACCTGCAGTGGCTGACATCACAGTTATGGTCCGCTGTGAAATGTTTACAAGAATCAGATTAGTGACACGTCAAGCATCTCTGTCTCTAGACACCCAGTCGTCTTGAAGTTATTCAGTGCATAAAAGTATTGGCATACATACTTTTGTCTGGGTTAACAGCCATGTTTCAGGTTTATGTCACAATCTCGACGCTAGTGGCCAAATATGTGGGCCCTACTGAATTTTTTATAGGAATGGATAAACAGGAAAGAGAGGAATTAAGCATTACCACAGATAGGAAGTCTCTCACCAAGACAGGACCTCTACTTCTGATAAAGGCAACATGCAGACATTAAAGGAAGGGTGTTGATATGGAGTTTAGTCCAATTCTGTTTCACAACAACATGCTTATCATTGTATATTGGTGTCATTTGTAACAAGGAAGCCTTGTAGGTGAGGGAAGCTGTTGCTCTGCCTCTTCTCTCCCTTCATCCTGTCACTTGCAGCCTCTGGACCAGCCTTTTGTCTCCCTCATTATCTTGACCCTTTTCTCCAGAGTTTGTTTATCTCTTTCTGCCATTTCTGTCTTTGCTACTCTGACTCATTCTCCCATATAGCATTATTTTAAAAAAGGAAGGCTTTTAATGTAATTTAGAAACCTGCTTCTCTCAGTGTTGCCTCATATTCTCTGCAGCTCTCTTTGATTTTCTCATCTTTCATTTTCTGTGTTCATCAGTTTTCCTCACTTCCCATTTTCCCTTAGTTCCAACAGGCCATTCAGCTCTGAGTCATCCTCATGTGCATTCAGCATTTGTCCCACTTTTGGGCACTTCCTCTCAACTAATCTCACCTTCCTATATAAAGCCCTCCCGCTGACCTCTAGACAGCCAAAATTGGAAACATGTCACTAAGATTTACTTTCAGAGTCACTTTTACCATAGACCCTGAAAACAGACTTAAATATCTTTAGTTTGCTACAGTACATGGGCCTACTATCAGTGTGATGTTAAATAGTTTGACAGTTTGAAAAATACAATTTTTTGCGTTTTTATTGAGTTATTTGAGAAGATTGAAAGTACTTTTGTGGCTGTGCGTTAAGTACACAGCTACTGTAGGCTAACCAGGCTAGCGTTTTCTGCCTCTTTGCAGGTTTTATAGTAAGCTAATCACCTTTTGGCTTTATTTTTAGCATGGCGACATGAGAGTGGTTTTGAGTTTCTCATCTAATGCTCAGAAATTCCAGAATGTCTACACAGCAAACCTCAGGTTGGCATTTGCTGTCCACTATATGTACTAATATTTGACCTTCACATACATGGTTTCTTCAACATTTTCTAAATTGTCTTATACAACAAGGTGCAGAGTACAGTATATAACTGAATAATTGTTTGAATAGACACATTTTATTATGTGGATTAGACCTTATTGATGTTTTTAGCTTTAATATGTTAGTGAAAATTTAACATTTTAATCTGACACAAAGTCACAGTCATTTTTGTGTACTTACTGGGACTCTTGTTAGATTATGGTTTTTTTTTTTTAAATGAGTTTAGCAATTATAAAATCATGGCACATAACTGACTGTCACAGAGGTGGGGAACTCAAGTCACAATACTTGACTCAAGTCAGATTTAAGTCGCAAATTTGAGGACTTGGGACTTGCTTGACCAACACTGGTAAAAGACCCAACTTGACTTTGACTTCTTGACTTGAAATTAAAGAAGGGGGACCGGAGGGTGTGTTCCAACTATAGGGGGATCACACTCCTCAGCCTCCCCGGGAAAGTCTATGCCAGGGTACTGGAGAGGAGAATTCGACCGATAGTCGAACCTCGAATTCAGGAGGAACAATGCGGTTTTCGTCCTGGCCGTGGAACACTGGACCAGCTCTATACCCTCTTCAGAGTGGCAGAGGGTTCATGGGAGTTTGCCCAACCAGTCCACATGTGCTGCGTGGATCTGGAGAAGGCATTCGACCGTGTCCCTCGCAGTGCCCTGTGGGGGGTGCTCCGGGAGTACGGGGTCCGGGGCCCTTTGCT
>NW_018127921.1:5065210-5072399 GCF_001952655.1 Monopterus albus | reverse complement strand
GGGAGGAGCTCAGAGTAGAACCGCTGCTCCTCCACATCGAGAGGAGCCAGCTGAGGTGGCTCGGGCATGTGTTTCAGATGCCTCCTGGGCGCCTTCCTAGGAAGGTGTTCCGGGCATGTCCCACCGGGAGGAGGCCCCGGGGAAGACCCAGGACACGCTGGAGGGACTATGTCTCTCGGCTGGCCTGGGAACGCCGCGGCATTCCCCCGGAGGAGCTGGAGGAAGTGTCTGGAGAGAGGGAAGTCTGGGCATCTTTGCTTAGACTGCTGCCCCCGCGACCCGGTCCCGGATAAGCGGAAGAAAATGGATGGATGGATGGATGGACTTGAAATTACTTCACTTTTTAAAAACTGAATATTTCCATTTTTGTAGATACTGAAAAGTTATGTTTTGTTTTTGAAGCACAGTTTGGTGATTTCTAGTGCAATGAAGGCAAATCTAGCAACCTACCAGAATGTGGCTGACCAGCGGACAGCAACACAGGTCGCAGGATGCAGCTACCATGGAGAGGACTGGTCCAAAAAGAATAAAATATGGATTCAAGGATTAAGCTGTAGATGATGGTATTAAAAAGAAAACAGCAGTTTGCAAAGTCTGCAGCACAACATCCAACTTCATTTGTCATTATAAAACTCACAAAGAAACGCAAGTATATGAATGTGTCCTTTCAGCAAATGTTAGCCAACTTATTGGTGGTTCAAACGTTGGCTAGAAAGCTAACATTAAGTTAGAGCTATAGGGCTATATTACACAGCTGAGTGCAAACGTTTGCCTGCCCTTACTTTGAAATGGCAAAATAAGTAAAACAATTTTTTTTCTTATCAACACAATATTTAATGCATATTCAGCTAGTACAAATGTTCCTTCATGAACAGAAGTAACAAAAATGGTCAGGGAGTGTATAAAAAGAAAGTTAGTATAAAAAATAATGAAAATCATATCAGTGGAAAAGTTTGCACCCGCCTTGCTCTATAATACTTTGTATGTCCTCCCTAACCTCTTCCAACTTCTTTGGGTACCCTCTGAGCAGTGTTTGTATCATTTCAGGTGTAATTTTAGCTCATTCCTCCAGGCATACTTGTTTCAAGTCAACCAGATTGTTTTGTTGTCTGCTATGTACTGCCCTCTTCAAACTGAAACACAATTTTAGAACTCCAGCCAGTGCAGGAAATAAATATTGCTAACAAGATCTGTATTCCTTCTCTCTTCTTTTTAATTTCAGCTGGGAGGCTACTTTATGATGATTGTCAGGACTAATAATAACTAATGCTATGGTAATGTCAAGTATTTAAGTGTAACATTCACGAACCTCCTGTGACTATTAACTGTGCAGTTGTTAAATATAAACTAACCCTTAGCTATTAAATAACAAGGCCTGCCTATCATGGCAGAAACTCTTCTCAATAAAATGCGTAATCGATTCAAAGCCAAATCTAACAGCTTAAAATTAACATTAGCTTTCTGGCTAACGTTTGATCAGGCAGTAAATTATTTAACGTTAGCTGAAAATACACATTCACTTAGTGTTACTTACCTTTCTCTGCAAGTTTTGTAGTAACAGATGAGTTGGATGTTTTGATGGTAGTGTTGCTGAATTTTGCGCAGCAGACTTTGCATACCACTGTTCTCTTCTTACTGCCATCATCGCCAGCATAATCGTTGAATCCAAATGTTAGTATTTTTTGGAGTAGTCCCCTCCGTGATAGCTGCATCCTGTAATATGTGTTGCTCCCTCCTGGTCTGCTGCATTCTGGTAGGTCGCCAGGTTTGCACACAGAAATCACGCAGTTGTGTTTCAAAAACAGAATGTAACTTCTCAATATCTACAAAAATGCAAACATTTAATACAAAACTGAAATAATGTCAAGTTATCTGCCTGAAGTTTAAGTGAAGTTTCAAGTCAGGAATACTAAGTCCAAGTCAAGTCTTTTATCAATGTTAGTCAAGTTTCAGATTTGCGACTTAAGTCTGACTCAAGTCAAGTCATGTGATTCGAGTCCTCCACCTCTGAAAAGTGGCATGAAAGAACAGTTTTGGAACAAGGAGAACTGCTATAGAGGTTTTGTCACTCTACCCATCTATAATTTAACATATTACATTTTCTTACCAGTGGTTGCTAGACATTATGCAATACAAATGTGTTCATGCTTATGAACACATAAGCATGAAGTGCTTTGAGTGGCTGGTCATGCAAGAACGTCAGGTCTATCCTTCCATCCTCTCATGACCCATTTCAGTTTGCATACAGGTCAAACAGGTCCACAGAGGATGCCATTACTGCTGTTCTCCATCCAGCCCTCGCCCGCCTAGATTCAAAGAACGCTTACATGCGAATGCTGTTCCTAGACTTCATTTCAGCATTTAACACAATAATTCCCCAGCAGCTTACACAAAAACCTGGACACTTGGGATTAAAACTTCTGCAACTGGGTGCTGGACTTTCTAACAGAGAGGCCTCAAAATGTCCAGGTCGGCAGCAACATCTCCAAGACCATCACGCTGAGCACAGGGGATATGCAGGGGTGTGTGCTCAGCCCATTGCTCTTCACACCTGCTGACCCATGACTGTGTGCCAACCTACAGCACCAACCACATTGTTAAGTTTGCAGGTGACATGACTGTAGTTGGCCTCATTACCAACAATGATGAGGCCAACTACAGGAGTGAGGTGTGCCAACTGGTCTAGTGGTGTAAGGACAACAACCTCTCCCTCAATGTGAGAAAGACTAAAGAGATCATTGTGGACTTCAGGAGAAAACCTCTAAAGCATCGACCACTGACCATCGACGGTGCTGTAGTGGAGAGAGTGAGCAGCACCAAGTTCCTGGGGGTGCACATCTCTGAGGACCTCTCCTGGACCAACAACACCACAACGCTGGCCAAGAAAGCTCAAACACACCTCTACTTCCTCTGCAAACTGAGGAGAGCCAGTGTCCCACCACAGGACATAAATGTTATGGCACCCAATACCAGGTGAGAGAGAAGCGGTATTTAAATTTTCTGTATGTCCTGCACATATGGTGAATTGACAAAATCCTTGACTCTTGAAACAGCCTTATAAAAACAGCTTTCAACCAAGCTGTACCTGTGTATTCAGAGACTCTTTTTTCAGACCTAAGACTCACACTAAAAGCAAACACACACATGTTTGGGGGGCTGAACTATGATTTTAGAAATGTTGCCCTCCATTGGTCAGTTGGGTGTACAAAGTTGTGATAGAACGGTAAAGAAGAGAGCTTCATGAATAAAAATGATATTTATGCCTAGTGTCACCTTTAAATCTGCTCTTGATATGAAGCATATTTGTTTGTCACCCCGTGAAAACCACCTAGGACTTGATATGCCCTTGTTTCCATTGTTGGTTAATGTTATTTCTGATTCACTGTATATATTTACCCTTTAGTTCTTCTAATCCTATACAGTATGTTGAACCTGCCCTGAATGTTAAGTAGGGATTTTGTGATACCACTGATTCAATTTGTGAATACAAAACACAATGCATTTGTAATGTACACTTCTGTTCTCACCAATCATTTACCACTTTAATTTTGTTAGCAAATGGATAGTAATGAGTAAAATATCATACATATTATCTATCAGTAACGTACATTTGAATTGTAAATAGTCTTTACTGGAAACAGAGAAGGGAAAATACTACAGATTTTATGTTTATAGTTTTTATCCTAACAGTGAATCAAACACTAATGTGAATGTGCTGCCAAAATAAATTATCTTGGCTAAATTCACTAAAAACCTTCTTTTTATTTAATATTCCTGAACTTTGGTCTCAGCCTTGAAAACTTAGAAGCTTGAAAAATCTAATAAAAAAAGCAGTTTGTCCTTCACGTGTTTGGGTAATTGAAATTTGTCAAACTCCTGTATAATGGAAAATAACCATTATCTTCTTTTTTTTCCAAGTAATTAAATTTTGTCCATTTTGTTTATTACTTTGCAGCAGCCTGTGTGAAATAAGCTCACACCCCAACAGTAAACATCTTGTTTAATTTGAGATAAGCTCAGTATAAACATGTCTGCCTTCTGTTGCTGGCTAGCTCCTACCTGTGTGTCAAAATGCATGATTTTGGCTGTCCACCACTACAACTTGTTCCTGTTACCATCCAACAGAAGCTAAACCAACCTTTTAGTACTCAACCCTCTTCACCTCTCCAGTTTAACCCAGCAATACAGTATGAAATCAGGTCTGACACTGTGACATTTATCTGAGAGCAAGGGCTCACTTTTGCCTAGAGGTGAATCCAAAATATTGACAATTCAGAGGCAACAATTTTGCTTTTGTAAAGTATTTTGCAGCCAGATTCTGTGCAATCACAACCAGGGGTACAGCTATGGTATTAGGCTGCCAATGAAGGCTGTCAAATCATCCATCCACCCTTTTTTTATGTAATCAAATAACTTCATAAAAACTTATCACTTAAATGATCACAAATCAGCATTATAATATCTGCCTAAAATGACAGAAATCACTTTTGGGGAGAAAATATTTGATTTGTATACTCATGGCTCATGTCCCATCTGCTACCATTTAGGGGGTAGGGGTTTATGACGTATTCTGCAACCAGCCACCAGAGGCAGGTCGACTTTTAGTGGTATCACTTCAGTAGCTGTCATATCATCTATTTTTATATGCAGTTTATGCTTACACTGGAAAAACCCCTGTTAATAGTTCAAAATGAGTATACAAATGTTTTTTGACTATTCCTTTGCTGGTAAATCCACACTGCAAGGTATCACTAAGCTCAGGAATCATGAGAGGGCACCTACAAATATTAACATGTGGGAAGTATGTGATGTGCAGTGGTGGAAGAAAAGTAAATGCAAATTTTATTTAACTACAGTACTGTAACCCCAGTGAATTAGTTACTTTCCACTACTGGTGATCTGTATTTGTACATTACAGCAATACTATAGATATTATACACTGATAACCATACTGCATTCATATACTGTATAGTTTAACACCATCACCTAGTGATACTTGTGTTGTAATGTATTATAACTGAGATGCAACTTCTTTTACTGTGGATTTATGTTGTACAATAGACACACACTGTTATAGAATCTCAGGGTTGCACTCACATTTTTTTCTTCTCATTGATCTAAGCTGCCCTTCTCCTCCCTTGTTTTTTTTTCCAGTTTCCTCTCCTGCTCCTCTTTTTCCTCATCTCTTCCTCAAAATTTTTCTCCTCACTTACCCCATCGCACATAAAAGGTGTTTCAGTTTGTTTTTGTTTACATGAGTATGTTTACTGTAAGCGTGCTGTGATTCTGTATCTCTTTGTTTCTGAATGGAATATTGCGGCACCAAAGCAAGCATGCAAAACATTACATAAGCAAAACACTACATAGGCGAAACATTACATAGGCAAAGCATCACATAAGCAAAACAGCAGTGGCTATCACCCCTGCAACAAGTAAAGCCACTGTTAATAAATAACATAGTAACGATCAAAACAATTAAAACCAACAATGCTACAGGTTATCTTGGCTGCACGTCACCCTAGCACAGCATGTGCGATGGACGCCAACTTCTACTGGATCACGCTCGCATCAATTATCGCTCCTGGAGAGCATGCAGCAATCTCCTAAAAACAGTCTTAAAGGAGAAGCAGGACACAGCTCGATGGAGGGGGATTCACTTCAGACCGGTTACGGCAGCGACCAGCACAGAAATTGCTTATGGCAACAGCATCTCCCCAGGTGTTATTTATATCCATGATTATTCTGCCAAATTACTAACCAGGTGGTGTAGGCATGGCCAACCCACCGGTTACACTAACATTCTCACTTTGGCAGTGTAATGTTTATGATTAACAGCTGTTAGCAGAGTATACGAATCATCACACGATAACGTCTTTCTTTCTTTAGCGCCTCACAGCTATTTGTGCTGACGCACTACCTTTTATTAACCAATACTAAAAACACTCAGATGCAATCCTTCAAGTCCTAATTAGATCACATGACACTTTTCATCACTACATCTCTCAAATCACATACAAACCAATACAATATACAATGTACAATATGAAATACAAACACAATAAGAGAGCACATCACACATTAAAATGTCAACAACAGCTAATGTTTACGACGTTCACCACCTAAGTATGTTAGTGTGCTAATTACAATAAAAAAACACAAAACTAGAAGTAGGGGAACTGGCTGATGAGCAAGTCTACCAACTAACCAGCATCCATAGAGTCATCCTGCTAGTGAGGCAAAAAAGAGGGGGGAAAAAAGAAAAACATGACTTTTACCAATGAAGAGTAAATTGCAACCGCTTGCTAAATATTTTTCAATATCAGTCACATCCTGCTAAACACCTCGGAACTACTCTGCCATGTGTGTTTGTCTTTCACCCTCGCACATGCACAACTACATGCACACACCTAAACACAGAAGGAAGAGATCTATATAAACACCAATTTAACTAAAACAGACAAACCACTATTGACATGAGGAAGACAGAACTGTGTGGTTATGATATACAAGGGCAATTCTTCATTGGAAGATCACATTAAACATGCTTCTAAAGAGCTGGCAATAAAATGTGAGGCTTGGGAATTGGAGAGATGAATCCTTCTTGACAGATTTTCCCCTGGTCTCCTTACTCTAAATTACTGGGTTTGAAGCTGGTCAGGGACAACCAAAGAGATTGAAAGGCAAATGTATTTCCCTGTAATGTGGAGCACTTGGTGGCGGTGGGGGGATAAACAAATGACAAAGAAGAAGGATTAAACTGGAAAATGAGAAAACTAAATGGGAATATAATAAGACAAAATATAGTGTGAAAATGTGAGGAATCAATTAGTCATTAAGTACTTGTAAGAAACAACTGCTCACCTGCAGAAGGTTTATTTCTCTCATAAGTTATAGAAATGCAGTGCTGATAATTGTCACAAATACCTGTGTTAGGTATTTTTAGTCAGATAGAAATTGGATAGATACTTTATGTATTAGAAATGTTTAGTGGAGATAGGATGTCTAGTTAGACTGTTAAATGCTTAGTCATGCTTATGAGTTTCTACAGGGTACATCTGGTCAAGGATAACTAGAGAGAAGAGTTGATGACTGTCAGCAGACAGGATGTTTAATATTATTATTATGACGTGTATAACTGTAGCCTTAGCCATAATATGTTCTTATGTTTAAGTCACGACATGTTACTAGA
>NW_018127921.1:5063048-5064798 GCF_001952655.1 Monopterus albus | reverse complement strand
ATAATATTTTCTTATGTGTAATGTCATGACATGTCACTAGATGTCATGTCAGACTGTTCTTAGATACACACCGCTTAATCAACATTCATACACATTGATTCTCTCCATGTTTTGACTACTGCTACAGCCCGTTGTAAAGCTGGCATATCAGGTGACGCCACGGTTTGACGTCCCTGTGTAGTATGGGGCTAGCCCAACCGAAGTGATAAAATGTATAGGCATTAATGGTTCAGGGTCTTTCATTCTTCATCTGCCTGCGCGCAGTATTGGAGGTGGAAGTTACCTGGATGTGTAATGTTAATTTTACCTGTGATCCTTTGAATAAACCAGCAAGGTTTTTTTTATATATCCGAGTGGTCCGCTTCGTCTCTGTGAGTTCCTGGTTAAAAGAACCGATAATTACCCTTCAGATGGTGCCGAGGACCCGTGGGCCAGCCGAACTCTTCAGACGACCAAGTCCACTTTCCTGAACAAATGGTCCTGACCCGACAGCGGCATTCCGGTACTGAAATCCGACATGCAGTCCTGATTTCGACTGGTATCATTTCCTGGTCTTGAGTTGGAGAGCGGTGCGGTCCCACACATCAACTAAGCCCAGGCAGAAAAAAAAGGTAAGCGGAACCTTTGTTACACATAAACTCCGCACATTGAATTATTTCCAAATTAAGGTTGATGTGTGGAACGGCCACTCTTCAACGTTCTAAATTGGATCCAAAACAGTAAGGTTAATGAAAACACATGTATTATTCTCTGTGTTTGAACTGCTGTGCTGGTTTGTGTTCATGTCACATGCTGGCTTCTTACAAAAGCACAAGACAGAAGCCAAACTTTAAAGGTGTGAAACATTTTTCAATAACTGTGTGTGGCCGAATTTGAGAAAATCCAGAAAGCCACAGCCACTGTTGAGGCAGTCAGTTGCAATGTTCCGCATTCCAGTGACGCACAGCCACATGCGCCCTCTGCTCCGCCTCTGTCTGCAGAGGAAGCCAGGAAGCCAACAGAGTTTCAAAATAATGTTCACCACCAAATGCCATTACGTGCTTCTGCTGAGACTGAACACAGTGGTTCATCCTTAGTTGTGATCAAAAGAGGTATTTTAAAAACAGCCAGTTTTCCCGGAAAAGAGGAAGACTGGACTAGGGCACAACAGTACTTAGACAATGTCATTGCAGGATCTGGGGCCCAGTCTGTCCCTTGCACTGAAAAGCCCAGCACTTCCGGTCGAAATAGTGCACTTGGCTCAGCCAGTATGAAGGAGTTGCTGAAAGCATATAATCCTTCCGTTAAATCTCAGGCTTCCAGTGTTTGTACTGCTCCTGCTAAAGGGAACAAAAAAAAGGGGTTGTCACAGGGCAGTGCAGGCTGGGTCTGACAGTGATAGTTCTGATGAGTGGGGGGACACAGACCGTCCGTATACTGCCACTTTAAGATGCAGAGGTAGACAAGCACACAACATACACAGCTGCACAGAGAGGACGCCACATCAGAGGCCGCTTCTTCAAACAGACACAGCCACTGGTGGAGTTACGGTGACGTACACTCCATTTACCCTACAAGATATGTCATTTATTAAAGGTCAGCTCCCACCATTAGAGGAAGGCGGGTCGCCATGGATCAGGGCATTTCTCACTGCATGCTCTGGCTCCCTGCCAGCTCTCGATGATTTCAGGCAAATCTTCACGGCGTGTAGCTCCTTAGCTATGCTGCAAGAAGTCGAGATTTTAGCTAATACAGAGAGAGACGGTGATGG
>NW_018127921.1:5051172-5061538 GCF_001952655.1 Monopterus albus | reverse complement strand
CTTCTCCGCAGTCTTTACCACTCTCTGCAGACGCTTGTGGTCCATAGCAGTAGTGCTGCCATACCAGACAGTAATGCAGCTGGTCAGGATGCTCTCAATGATACAGCTGTAGAAGTTGCTGAGGATTCTAGGCGACATGCCAAACCTCCTCGGCCTCCTCAGGAAGTACAGCAGTCATTGAGCCTTCTTGACTGGCTGTGTGGTGTTAAGTGTCCAAGTGAGGTCCTCACTGATGTGGACGCCCAGGTATTTGAAGCTGCTCACCCTCTCCACTTCGAGAGGGTGAGCATGACACCAGAATGGCCACCTTACTCCTGCTGCTTCGTCCCCGCCAGTGATGTGACCTATCACTGCGGTGTCATCCACAAACTTTAGGATGATGTTGTCTTTGTGGGAGGCAACACGGTCATGGGTGAACAGGGTGTAGAGGATGGGACTGAGGACACATCCCTGTGGAGTGCCAGTGTTTGTAACAATGCTGGCTGAAGTCCTATTGGCAATCCTGACAGACTGGGGCCTGCCAGTCAGAAAGTCCAGGAGCCAGTCACAGAGGTTGGGGTGCAGACCCAGTGTGGACAGTCTGTGGGTGAGTTTGCGAACCAATGTCTCCACTTCAAACATTTACAGCTCTATGCAACCAGGGCCAACAAGAATGGCAGTCACCTATGTCCATAACATCAAGTCTGCTTTCGAACGTTTGATGCCAGATTCCATCCAGAACATTATTCTGGATTGTACAAATTTAGAAGGAAGGCATGTTTATGGAGAGAGATGGAAGGAGATGGACCAAACCATTTTACATGCGTACTTTGGGCTTCTTTTCCTTGCTGGAGTTTTCAGGTCCAAAGGGGAATCCACACAATCCCTGTGGACTGCAGAAACTGGCAGAGAAATATTCTGGGCAACAATGTCTTTAGAAAAATTCTAAAAATTTCCAGGGTTATCCGCTTTGATAACCGAGACAACAGAGCAGCTCGACGGCAGAGACAAGCTAGCTGCCATCAGGACAGTGTAGGACAAGTGGGTGCACCGCCTCCCCGTTTTACAACCCTGGGCCTCATGTCACCGTTGATGAGCAGCTGATACCATTTAGGGGCCGCTGCCCCTTTAGGCAGTACATGCCATCCAAACCAGCAAAATGTGGCATAAAGATCTGGGCTGCCTGTGATGCCGCAAACTCGTATGCTTGGAACTTACAAGTCTACACAGGGAGGAGTCCCAGAGATAATTCAAGGGATGAGAGTTGTCCTGAACCTGACTCAGAAGCTCAGTGGACACAATATCACGTGCGACAATTTTTTTTTACCTCGCACAAACTGGGACAGGAGCTCCTGAAGAAGAAGCTGACCATGGTGGGAAATTTTTGCAAAAACATGTCTGAGCTCCCACCTCAGCTCTTGATTACAAAGGACAGGCCTGTGAAGTCTTCCAAGTTTATGTACACGGCTGACACGTCCCTGGTGTCCTATGTGCCAAAGAAAGGCAAGAATGTTGTTCTGATGAGTACACTGCACAAGGGTGGGAAAATCTGTGGCCAAAAACCACAGATCATGTGATGTATAGGTTTGTCTGTGTTCAATGGGGCTGTGTTGTTTAGACCAAAATGGTTACTGTGTGTTCAGCTTGTGCTGTCCTGAATGTTTGAAATTACTGAGGTTCAAATAAAAATCAGCAGTTGTGAAAAATCTTGTTTCATGTTGTAGGAATTATAGAGTCAATAATTAAATGTTTATATGCTGCTAATAAATCTAAACAGGCAAACTTAAACTGTTATCAAAGCAAGTCTTTAGGACAAAATGGCTTCTTCAAATGAAGTTTTGACTGTAACGTTTGAGTATCATCGTGTTTGTGTGCTATCAGGGTGTGTTCAGGATGAGCATGTTGTTTATTTAATTGTGTAGGTAAAAATGTCAAAGGGAGATTTTGTGGTTTTAGCATCAGTCAGTGCTGAAGCTGTTGACCAAAACCCGTCGGCCAAAGTGACTGCACACAACATTTCTAATGTCCTGAATGCACAGTGGGGTTGGAAGGTGTGCACTCTGTTCAGACTCTACTGTCAGATGAATCCAGATCAGTACATGGACTTCTGCCTAGCTTGTCAGTGAGATGTTTGAAGTTTCTAATAGTTTGATATGAATCTGTTTTGTTGGAATATTTATTGCACCACAAGACATGTAACATGGCTTCTAGCGTCTTGTTTGATTTGTTATTGTGGTTGCCCACTACAATAGGCCCAGGTCAAAATCAGTCATCATGAATTGGTGATGAGCTTGTTAGGTAACAAGATGTTCTCCTGCTTCCTGGCTGTGAGCTAAATTTGTTTTTTTTTTTTCCCAATCGTCTAACAAAAAATTAGCATAACACAGTTTTTAACCCTTATGTAAACAAAGGTAAAAGGCAAATGTAAGCATCTGTTGATTATTAGATTGTTTTAGATTAAAATTCTTTGATTATGTTTAGTTAAAAAGCCAAAAGATGATGCGGGTGAAGGATACCCGCAAAGTTAACACCACCAGTGTAAACAAAACATGAACAAAACAGTTATCAAATGTAATCTAACAAAGGTAAAGGGCAAATGTAACCATCTGTTGATTATTAGAGTTGATTATTACATTGTTTTAGATTAAAATTCTTTGATTATGTTGAGTTACAAAGCCAAAAGATGATGCGGATGCAGGACACCCGCGAACACCACCGGTGTAAACTAAACATTAGTGATACACCAGGGTTAGGTTTTTTGTGTGTGTGTGTTTGTGTACTTGTATGGCTATTGTTAAAAGAATTTTCAAAGAAGCCACGAAGTCACTGGAATCTTTCAATAAGAAATTGGTTTACTTGCAGCAAAGAGACAAGTCAGCATAGGCATACAGAGTTGTCTGAATGAGCTTAGTCTAAACATCACAATATATAGGACAAAGGGAACTCCCTAAAGACGCAGGCATTAATCTAGTTGACAAGAAGATTCAAATAGGAAAAGTGAACTTGAGAGGCTTTGCCCTGATAACCCCTCAGACAATAAACAATATGTTGTCCATTCATCTTCAGATTAAATGGCAGGAAAGGGTTTATGGCTGGCTCCTTTAAGTCTGGAACGCCATCCCGGCTGAACATATAACAACACATAGAGTACTGAAAACAAAGATAAAACATGTCCTTCAGTTCACACAAGCAGTGTCTCACAGGTCCCTGTGATCTGTAGTCTGTTCTGAAAGGTTAAAATCCATTGAATAACATATGTTGGTTAATATATTGATTAGAACACAGTTTAAAACATACTTTATAATGTAATTTTCATGACAGCTATACATTGTGAGATGCTCCTCACAATGTATAGATCAAGTTTGAATTTTACACCATTTTCAGACAAGGGATACAGTATGTAACATTGCTGTTTCATCAGTCTGTTAATGTGACATAGGTTAGGTATAGGTCACTCTTGTGATAGTGTTCCTCATGGCTTCATTCAGACATACCCTCAACCGTAATGAAGAGAGCCACAGTACTTGTGTAATATTCCTCATAATCTTGAGTGTGCTGGTTAATGTGACTGCATGCAGTTCAGACTTGTGTTGCATTGAAAGTGATACGTAAATGTTGCTAGGTCTGATCTACTGTAATGAGATTGCTGTTGTGACCCGGGTGTTCATTCAGACATGAAGCTGACACATTCAGATGCTGTCAGATTAATGTCAAGGAGTGCATGTCTGAAAGGGACTTTAAAGTAATAGAATATTGTCCCCTTTATAGTTGTTCTAATACCATTTCAACCCATTATCCCTTTCCTCCTTTCTATCTCCTTCACTCTTTTGTTTGTCCTCCTTTCTTTCCCCAGGAGGCTGAGCTACTGCGAAGAGCCTCTGCATTAAGCATAATGAAGCAGATTAAACAGTGGCCTGTTGCTCTGCACTAAGCTGACATGCTCCCCACACACAAAAACACAGACATGTGTGCACACAAACACACACATCAGGATAGACAGACACTTAACCACCCACATACTGCAGCCTCTATAAGGACTACAAAGAAACTGATTCACAGAGCCACTACATTGTCAGCCTCCACAATAACTCTGATGAGACTGAGACCGCACAAATACACACATGCACAGACACGTTCTTGGACAATAGCCCTGATGAGTTGAGAAAAATGCTAATTGACCTCCAGGTAGAGAAGAGCTGCTTACTGGCATGTGTTGTGAAATGGAGTCATTGACAGCACTGTACTGCAGAGGAGCTTGAATCAGGCAGAGAATAGAGAATAAGAGAGAGAAGACAGTGTGCGTGGGAGAGGAAGAGTCCAGGACAGAGCCAGATAAAAAGAGCATGCATGGAAATCAAGGAGGAGGAATGAGACAAGGAGAATATGACAAAAGTATGTGAGAGTGTAAGGTTGTCTGACAAACACAGATAATACACATAATACCGGAACAAGAGAGAGTGGGAGTGACAGAGTTGGTAGGAAATAAACATAAAAAGAGTATACAGCTACAGTAAGAGAGAGGAAGTAAGGGAGATGGAGAAAAGGGTACAAGACGACTTTTATTACACAACATGTACTGTGGACAGATGGTGGTGAATTACGTATTAAGGCTTTTACACTGCTTCTGTACGTTTGACCTGGAGGAGGAAATGAGGATGCATATGGAGCAAAATGTTTAACTAAGTTTTCACATCTTAACCCAGAGAGATTTTTTGAAACATTAATACAACATGACATACAGGTGAAAGTCTATACTAAACACACACACTGAAGAGATTTTATATTTTGCTTTTGTTTGTAAGAAAAAACAGTTGTATACTTAGACTTTTATCATAACATAAAAAAGTGTGAATGCATGATGTGATTAAGAGTTTTTCTGTGTTTTTCTGGATTTTACTTATCACCATAATAGAGGCACCTGTCACCTTGCACAGTAGTGAGGCTCACTGAGCGTTTAATGTTGTATAGCACACATGAAAAAGTTAGATCCAGCTGTGGCTATTTTATTTGGTTTTATTTATTTATTTAATGGCAAAACACCTGGACTATGATATTTTTGCTTTACCAAAGCATCTGTTATTGGCATGATTTTTAGGTGACCAATACAAGGTATGTACATACATCTACTGATGTGCTTGGACACAGCATCAGTGAAAGTACCTGGCGTCACTGGGGGTTTTGGGTCTTTCAACTTCAGGCCCCTTCTACCAGGCGACCCAGCTGGGAGTGATCAGTTCCTAGTCTGTGTCCAAGCAGTATTAGAGTGCAGCTTTTCCCGCATGATCCACAGCCACCTCGAGGCCTTTTCCGCAGCTTCTGAGGCTCTCCCGATGGCTTGTCTTTTGTGTACACCAGTGATGCCCATGAAGGTCTAGGCCTTGCACAGCAATTTTCCTCCAAAACTCCTCCCTCCCACTTTTATGGGCATGCACCAAATTCACCACCCCCGCCCCGCCTGTGGCATTCCTCCATGAGATCAGTATATTTCCATCTCTTCTGCTCACTAGCTTCCTTTATCCTCTCCTCCCAAGACACCATGATGTCCAGCAGAAATACTTACTTAGTTGTTTTCGAGCTTAGCATGATGTCAGGTCTCAGGGTGGTCTCCACGATGTTCTCGAGGAACCTGAGTTGTTTCCCCAGCAGCCCGAGTACTGAGGAACTAGCAAGAGAGAGCTTATCTCTCCTATAATAGCTTCTCTCCACTGGCTCCCTGTAAAATTCAGAATAGAATTTAAAATCCTTCTCCTAACATACAAAGCCCTTAATGACAAGGCTCCATCGTATCTTAAAGACCTCGTAGAGCCTTATCATCCTAACAGAGCACTTCGCTCTCAGAGTGCAGGTTTACTTGTGGTTCCTAGAGTACACAGAAGCAGAATGGGCGGCAGAGCCTTTAGCTATCAAGCTCCTCTCCTATGGAACCAACTCCCAGTCTCAGTTCGGGAGGCGGACACCCTCTCTACCTTTAAGATTAGACTTAAGACGTTCCTTTTTGATAAAGCTTATAGTTAGGGCTGGATCAGGTGACCCTGAGCCTTCCCTTAGTTATGCTGCTATAGGCCTAGGCTGCTGGGGGGCCCCATGATGCTCTGAGTTTCTTTCCCCTCCCCTCCCCTCCTCCTCTCCTCCCCTCCCCTCTCCTCTCTCTCCCTATGCTTCTATATGCCACCATTGTGTGTCTCCTCTCTCCCGTAGTGTGTCCTCTCTCTCTCCCTGTACCTTTCTGCAGGAAGGCCGCCCACCAAGAGCCGGGGTCTGTCGGAGGTTTCTTCCATTAAAGGGAGTTTTTCCTCCCCACTGTCGCCAAGTGCTTGCTCAAGGGGGATTTGTTGGGTTTTCCCTATGTAATAATAGTGATAACAGTAAGGTCTAGACCTTACTTTGTAAAGTGTCCTGAGATGACTTTTGTTGTGATTTGTCACTATACAAATAAAATTTGATTTGATTTGATCCAGTCTTATCTGCCAATGTGATTGCACGCCTTGGTGGTTGGCATGGTTTGAGCTGGTCGATGGTGCCGCAGATGGACTCGGCAACAGTTTACTGCAAAAAAGTTGCCAAATTCATCATGTTTTCAGTAGAGGACTTTTTTGTGGATTTGTGCAATGCTAAATGTTCCTGTCAAGTAAAATATAAATAATTTCTGTATAAGCCATAGAAACTCTGCAAATAATCAATGTAGTGTGACCATGGGAAAAAAAGGCTGAATTATATTATTGTGTGCTTTATTTCATTCAAAGGCTTGTAGCATATTTGACCAGGCATCTCTGATGTCATGTTGCCACAACAGGATTTCACTGAGAAATGTTTTATTTGACCAAAAAAAAAGCAAACAAAGAACACACACATTTGCATATTGTTAAAGGCATGCGCTTAAAAAAAAACAACAAAAAGCCATCTACTGTACGTTCCAACTACTGTCCTTTCTTATTTAAAAATTTTAACCCCTTTCTATCACTGTTACATATTATTTATTACTGACTATAAATCTCCAAATCAAACCCAAACAGCAGCAATTCAGATTGAGGTCTTGTTGGCTTTATTCAGCTCTCCCATGCAGCCCAGGAAGAAAAAACACTTGTTGGTCTGCTGCAGAAAGCATTAAACCACAGTACAAGCTATTTGGCAGAAATATGGGTGGAAGGAGGAATGAACTGAGCTGGGATGACATCTGTTTCACACCCAAGTGAGTTTGTAGTCGATATTGTTCCCCCCCTTCCCGTGATGGACTTGGAGCAGCCCACCCTGTCTGCTGCCAGTCATATTGGCCTTCCTGACTTGATGGCCTGTTAGAAGTCCTGCCAAGGCTGAGAATGCATTGCTCCTCAGGACAAGGGGACACATGCTAGTAAGGGAATTTGGCAGTAATGGAGTGTAAAGTGAGACAGAAAAGTGGCAGGAATACAGACAGAAAGAGGAAGGGGAAGAATACAGATTACTGAAAGCAACTAAGGAAAATGGGAGGGGGGCAAAATACAAAGTAAAATGGCTGGTTTATTTGTTTTCGGCACACATACACACAAACTGAGATGAAATGCAAATGTACCTTATTGTATGTGTGTGTGTCATACAGTGCATACCCAAGTACTGTCTAAATATGACAAATACATTATATATGTAGCCGGGTGGTAAACATATAGTAAGGGCAGATAAATAAATAACTAAATTGTTTTCCATTGATGGTGAAAGGTCCCCTTAAGATTTTCAACATTCCAAATGTCATGTAATGTTTATGGTTTTCATGTTAATGTAATGGTTCAATTTTGGTGATATGTAAAAGTAACCTACAGTGGGCTATTGGAGTTTAATGCTACCTAGTGTCTTGGCCACTAGATGGCAGTATGGACTGAGAGGTGTACGTTCCACCAGAGCTTGACCAAATGCATTGTGGTCCCTTCCTTCTTTTACGTTGGACTTAGCTTGAGAGTGGAGCACTGCTGAAATTTTGTTTGATTCTTTTGTGTCTGTCAACACTTTAAAGAAGACATTTATCAGAAATCTTAGAAGATGGTGTATTATAGATGCCGATGGTGCTGGCGGCGGTGTGTCCAACATAGAGCTGGTGAGCTTTTGGTGGGATGTAAGTGTCTGTATGTATGTGAATGTGGCATTTTACAGATTTTTGGTTACTGTTTGGTTATTTGATTTTTACAAATTATTTTATTTTGTTTGTGTGTGCATCCATAACCGACTGCCGTATTTACCCCTTGTTTCGCTACTTCGTGTTTTGTTACTGTGTATTCTTTCATGTTCAAATAAAATGTGACCTGCTGGACAACGAAGTTGTGAGAACCCCAGTAACTGTGTCCTTGCGGCAACCATTTTACCAGGGCTAGATATACTGTTTATAAATTGATTTAAGAAATGAACCTGAATTTAACAAACTACAACACTGCACTCAATCACATATATTCACACACATTATACAGATGTACTTCACAGAAACATAAGATAAGCACACATTTGCAGAGAAACACACTCAAGTATGTACAAAACAGTAGCAAAAAAGGATAAGAACTTGCAGAATACATGAATGTACAGCCTGTATGGAAAGCACACTAGAGAAAACTTTCTCGTACTGTAAATTTGCATTAGCTTCAAATGGTTGTTTTTGTAAATTTATAAATGTGTGCAAGAACTACTACTGTATTGTGCACCGGTACAGTATGGGCCTGGGAATGGGTATATATGTTGTCTGCCACTGTCTCCATGCAGTGCCTTTTTGATGCATTTGAATGTACAGTATTTTTTTATGAGAATGAGAGATGCACATAATGCTTGAGTGTGGCGCCCGCTTCTTTATATTTATAGAATGTGAAGTGCAGTGTATAGGCTCTGTATTCCTGTTTACAATGCTCAAATCATGGTTCTTGTTTTCATGTATAAAAATATGTATTCCATTATTGAGCTGTGTGTTTGCCTAGTGTTTGTGAGTGTTTTGCATCAAATGGTCTCACAAATACACATATACAAACAAATCTTACTTTCTAAATTCAAGGTTAAATGCATATGTTAGGGGTGGTTGTGTACATTTTTTTCAACTTAGTATTAGTCTCTTTTCGTACCACTGTTTTTTTTTTTTTCTATAACTGATGCAACTCTCCACTCTGAACATTTTAATAAAAAGTCCTAGGTCTAGTTTAGCTGGTTATGATACAGTGAGAAACTTCATGAGAGAAGAAGGGAAAGAAAGATGCCGAGCAACCTCAGGAGAACTTACCATCATCAAATTCAACTTTGAAAACAAAGGAGGGCTTAATTAATACTAAATGAGTATTTGATGAGCAGCGCAGCAGATGCATTTACGGGAAGCTTGTTTGATTATGTAGATTAGGGTTGGTGGGCTGTTTTACACAAAGAAAATTGAAAAAGCTCTGTGTGTGTATGTGTACTTTCTTTTTGCTTGCTTTTGCATGTGCATACTTGTGTGTCAGTGACTTTGTATCAGTAAGAGGATAATTAAAAGCGTGCCGTTATCATGTCTGCCTGGATGTCTTTGGACCCAACATTGTTGTAATACAGGTGTTAGTGTGACTTTCTTAGTGTGAATATTTTGGGGAGTCCAAACAAGAAGTAAGGTAAAATGAAACACTGCTGAGTATTAAAGACCACAATCACTGTGTCATCACGGGGATACACAATAAGAGCAGTGACTGCGCACGGAGCTGTCATGGATCGGGCATGGTTCCACCATGGTCAAGCCAGCAATTAACGATGGCTGCATCTGTCTGATACTCATTGAAATGAAATCAATCTCCTTCCCTAAAAGCATTTTATTGCAAAATAACAGTGGTATGCAATGACACCCTTTGCGATTTTAAAATTCTCTCAAAAAAAGATTTTATAAGATTTAGCAACATTTAGTCACAAGAGCATTAGTGAGGTACTGAAGCAGCATGATAAGGGCTGGCTTTCAGTCACTGTTAGTTCTTCTCAAAGGTCAGTGTCCAGTTTAGGGTCCTATTCACTTCTCCCTCACCATATTTGGAAAATTGATTCATTTTCCTACTTACATGTCCATAATTTCAATTCACTTGATCCCCCCCCCCCTTTTCACATGCTTATGATCTAGAAAATAAGTTGAGGCATTACACACAGAGCTCTGAAACACATCTTTTAACCCTATAAAACCATTTGTATCATTTGATACATGAGGTTTCTGAGCAAAAAAAAATCACCAAAAACGCCCCATGTATCAAATGTGATACAAAAGAAATAGAAATAATTTAAATAATATGGCACATCTATTCCTATATGCCTGGACTGTCTGTCTATGCATATATGGTAAATAAAAATCATGAATTATATTTTGGATTTTGTTAAAAGGTTTAATAAACATCTCAGTTCTGAAAAATTTGAATGTTCTGGCTATTTTTTGATATGT
>NW_018127921.1:5042245-5049130 GCF_001952655.1 Monopterus albus | reverse complement strand
CTTGCTAAACCAGGACCCACATTCACAAAGAACCTATTAAACTTATCAACTACATCCTCCATTCTCTTGACCTGTGTATCATTATCCATAAAATATTGAGGGTAGTTACTCTTGCTGGAACTGTTTCTAATCAATTTATTTAATATATTCCAAGTACCTCTCATGTTATTTTTATTATCCTCTAATACTTTAGAGTAATATTGTTTCTTATATCTCCTCAAAATCTCAATTAATTTGTTCTTATACAACTTATATTTTTCTTCCGTCTTCTTTGATCTGTCCTTTATGAAATCCTTATATAATGCATTCTTCTTTTTACATGCATTCTGTAATCCCTTACTTATCCACGGTTTCCCACTGTAATTCCTTTTGTTTTTATACTGCTTACGAGGACAGTTCCTGTCATATACTTCCTTAAATATATTTAAAAATTGTTCATATGCTTTGTCTAAGTCTTCCTCTCTGTAAACTGCTTTCCAGACCTGCCCCCTTAAGTCCTCCTTAAGCCTCCTTACAGCTTGTTCATTAATCACCCTCCTATAGAACAGATTTGTTTTTGGCCTCTCTTTTCTAAAATGGCAGTCATAAACCAAATATACAGGTAGATGATCACTAATATCATTTATTAGTAATCCACTTGTCATTTTGCTTTCAATATCATTGGTAAATATATTATCTATTAGTGCTGGATGCTGGGTTGTTAATCTACTTCAATTTATATCTGCTCTGTGCAATGTCAAGTTGCACAGAGCAGATATAAATTGCACAGAGCAGATTGACAATTGTCATCAGAGTTTGACAAACACTTTCAAGACCTTGCCTCAATCGAGCCAGTCGCTACCCATTTAGGGAAGATATTGAGGTTGATTCACTCGGATCAAAAACTGCAACGCTGTTTCACCTGAACTGGTCTGGAGTGGAGGATGAGATATTGACACTACAGGCTGACATTCAACTGAAATCCAGGGCTAATGGACCGTTTTGGAACTTACAGAGGAAAAGTACCCAAGCATGAGGAAATGTGCCACCTCCTTGACTGCATTATTTAGCTCTACTTATTTATGTGAGTTAGCATTTTCCAACTTGAAGATTATTAAGTCCAAATACCGCTCCACCATGACTGATGATCATCTGGAAGTCCGCTTGAGGCTGGCTACCAGCTACTGTCCGGCTGATTCCATTCAGTGCAAGTCATCAGGAGTAAAGTAATGGCCAAAAATGTACTGAACTGTATATATATATATATATGTTTAGTATTTTTAGTGTAGATAGATCATTTGAAAAGTAGCTTGCAAGAAAAAAAAGTGTGGGCACCCCTGACCTAGACTTCCACTTCTCCGTGGTTGCTTATCATAGTGAGACAGTTAGCAGCTAATAACATTTGATATCTGCAAAAAACCTAGAAATACTGCAAACTGAACTGCCTGAGGTAAGGTCTCATTATTACAAGTTCATCCATGTTAGGTCAATGCTGTTAATGCCACCAGAACCAGGGAACCTAGTCAGAATTAAATATATTTATCAGAAGCATTTAAATAATATAATAAGTAAAAAAGTGGCTCATATTTCTTAAAGTGCAAAGTAAAACAAAAAATTTAATTCAAAATATGGAGATGAGGGCAAAACACTGACCGCATTGGAATGTTTAAGGTTATCTTTGATTCAGCTATTACATTTTTTTATTTAAAAGTGCTGTTGTATCCATTTTTCTCCTTTTTTTTATTTGAAAGGAAAAATGTGAGAAATGCAAGGATGCTGGTACATTGAGTGTGGTGTGGACCCCAGATGCAGACTCAGAAACTAGAGGAGTAGGAACTATAGAAAGCAGTTTATTAAATAAGTAACAGGTTATGCTGGGTGGCAGGAAGTCAAGCCAGCTCACGGCTGACACAAAGTGCAGCAGGCAACAGAGGACAGGTAAGGTGAGGAACCAGGAGGATGGGCAGTTGAGATGACAGGAGGGACACTGGAACCAGAGGATGGGCAGGTGAGATGACAGGAGGGACACAGGAACCAGAGGACTGGGAGGTGTCAAGCAGCAGGCAGGTCAGTAGAGGGCAGTCAGGTAAGCTCCGCCACGTAGCAGGTGTATGGACATAGAAATAAAGCTTAACCTCTCACACTAAGGGTGGCATATTTGAAATACATTAAAGCTCCAAACACTGCTTGAAGGTTTATGGCGGAGATATTCGCTCAGTAATTGACTACCATGAACCTGCGAACAGAGTTCCCTGCAGACCTCCCTCTCACATGTCATTAATTCAGGATAATACGCCAAAACTTCCCAAATAAAAACAACCTGCAGTTATAGGCAGCTACCTCCTTAATATCCTCAGATGTTATTCTACTGAGAAGGTTTTATGACCCAGTATACTCTGGCTCTTTGAGGAAATGTTAAATTTTGCCTGAAATAACCCAAAGCTGTGACACTGGCCACTTAAGACCATGTTTGCTATGCACAGTATTTAGTTGACATAAGTTATTAAGGATAGGAAATGCAAAGGCCAGTGTATATATTGCATAAGAAGTAAGCAGCTGGATATTTTATATAGAATATTTTCTGATATAACTTTCTAAATGTCACCTCCCCTCTCAACAGCCAGCCAGTTTGTAAGGAATTCACCTGAGCAACAAGCCCAATCAGAAAAGTACTGCTTCTGTTATCACCGCTAGGTTTCCGCAGTCAGACAGCTTGTTGACACCGTGAGGTTATCACTGTCTGTTTTACTTCTCTGAGACACTGTTGAATAGGTTGGTTTACTGTTAACAGGGTTGATTGTTGAACAATATCACTAAACTCATGAGAATTTATAACATCTCTACTTGACTCAATGACAGAGAGCATTAAGGAATTTTATATAGGTTAAAAAGGTTACAGCACAGTAGCAATCAGCAAGATATAGCATTAAAATCAATAATCGTCTTGATTGGCTTAAAATCTAAATAAATCAACAACTACTATTTCTAAACATCAATCTAAAATGATCATACCAATGATAAAACATTATCATTGGTTGAGCTCTTGATCTGAAATAAGTCAAAGAATTCCTCACTGAATCCTGATCTCAGCTGGCTGGCCCAAGGTGGGGTGGATTGTGGCTTTCTGTTGAAAATTTTCATTTCAGGGTAAATCATCTTTTAGCCAAAAATTTATTGTAAATCCTCTTTTAGGCAAAAATTAATTGTAAATCTTTTTTTAAGAAAACATTTTCCTTGCTGAATCATGAGGCTTTGGCACACCATCTACCTGCTCTCTGTAGCGGCTCTATTGGTGGCTTTCCTCTCTTCCTGCCCCACAGGCTGGGGCCCGGGACGGGGGGGGAATACTCTTAATACTCTTGTTCCTCTTTTTGCCAGGGTTTTTAAAAGATTCAGTAGACCTCATCCTCTCATACAACCAGATGCCGCAGTGAATTGGCTGATTATGGTGGCAGAACAGCAAGGAGAGATGGGGTAAATGCAAACACAAATACAGGAAGCAAAGCTAAATCGTAACAGACGCAATGGTGGATGATCAAGAAGGGGAGACAGGAAGGAAGTAAATCATAGAGATATACAGTAGATTTGATAGATAAGGTGATACCTGAACAAGAAGGGAGGTGGAAATTGAAGAAACACTACCTCCCTTCTTTCTCTCTGCTAGGTCGTGACACAGAGAGAAAGATGGAGCATTGCAGTGCCAAAATACTGCCTGTAGGTAATGAGAGGAGTGTGGAGTGTAGAAATGTCTCTTCTCCTTGTCTTCCTCCCCCCCATCCTGCCATCTTGTCTGCCAAGGCTGAGTGGTAAAAGCCTCTTTTTTTCTCATTGTAAGTCATTATCATGTCTCACTCTGTCACTAATACACCTTCAGTCACTAGTCTCTGCTCCACAGCCCGCTTGAGAAAGAAAAGAAAGGAGGCACTGAACTGGGCAAAGGGATGAAAAAGCATGAGAGCAGTAATGGCAAGAAAAGATTTAGTAAAGGGAGTGAGAGAACTTTTGTGTGTTTATGTGTGTGTGACGGAGTAGAGGTCCGCTTGAGTGTGTGCATTTTACACCTTGTGCATGACTTGAACTGAATCCATTTAGGGGGGAGAGGTGTTCATAGTCTGACTGACAACTCTCTCCACACAGTTAAGAATCAAGCAAGAAGTACTGTGCATGTGGGAAGCCGCCCTTATAACTTTGTGATGTTTGAAGAGAGATAGAGGCAGCAGAAAGCAGACTGAATTTCACACACAATCACACAAACATCACTGACTCAAACCTATCATTCCCTCTGCTCTAAATACTGCACCACACAAGCTTACAGTATATTTACACTACAAGTTATAGTGCGGCACACATTTTACATGCCTCCACTTGGGTATGTCAAGAGGGCATCCGCCTATGTGAACACACACAGTTTTGTCAGTCCTATTTTTTATTTATTTATTCTTTTTACTCCATTGACCTTGAGGGAAAACAAGTTTCATTGTCTTCACAGGTAGTCTTCCATTCCAGTTCACCTCCTCAAAACAAATATCCTCAGGGCACCTGGCCCTGGTGGTCCCACAGTCACAATATAAGAAGTCCACGGCTCCAGGCTGTGGAATTCTCTGCTGCAGGAGTTCCGGAGCAAAAGTGATTTAGCGATTCTTAAATCAGTTTTAAAAACCCACCTTTTTAAACTTTTGCGTATGATGCTTAAATGTTCTTTACTATCCCATAGAGGCAATGATATGCTATTTATAATTTTGTATAGAATGTTTTAGGTGTTTTAATTTTGCTAGTTCATACTGTACAGCACTTTGTGCTCAGATGAGTTGTAAAGTGCTTTATAAATAAAGGTTATTATTATTATTAAATATTCTCCAGTCTAAAAGACAAGGTTTATGCATCAACACACAATGAGATTCCACATCAGCAAAACAGGCTCGATACTCTGCACAGGAAATATGAACAGATAAAATGTTTTCTTTCCATAACACACTCCTGTCAAAACAAAAAACCAAAGTATTTAAGTAGAGATACTGCTTGCAAACCAATGATGGTAAGATGATGTTATGGGGTAGGACTAGATAAGTCTAATTTCTTCCTACTCCGTTCAAGCACGTACTAGGTATAAGCAAATTGATAATGGATTAGCATTTGTGGATATGTGTGAAATTATGTGTGTTGACATATCAACTATCTTTACTTGCTTGAAAGAATCAATCAATCAATCAAAAAGTATTTTCACCAGTGTCAGTGTCTGAGTTATGAAGGGGGCAGCTGTGGCTCCCCATATCAAAGTGCCCTTTGGCTAGACACGGGACCCTAGGTTGCTCCCAGTGGCCAGGTCAGCGTCTTGCAGGGACAGCGCCACGATTGGTCTGTTGGTGCCGCAAATGGCTGCCTTGGTTCTGTACTGCAGACAGATTTCTTGTGTGTGTAACAAATGTGACCAGTAAAAGTGATCTTAAATTCTACCACAACCCCATTTTCTTGCATTGTTCCCTTTTCTAGAAGCATCCTTGCTTGTACAAGCAACTACATCATCATCTTTTAATTTATTACCGATTTTATTTTTCAACTATTTTGGGGGTTTAATTTCAAGTATATCCCCACAGACTGTGTTGATATTTTGTAAGAGGGATTTGGAACACAGTTCACTAGGATCACAGTCAATAGCAATGAAGAGAAGAAAATCTCTCTTTTTGCCCCCATTTTTCTAACACATACGAGGTTCCCCTACAGGCTTTTACAAACTGTTTAGGTTAAAAAATATTAGGTATTTGTTCTCAAATGGCTTGATTCTACAGCTTGTATAGCAGGAGTAACAAGGCACCAGATACTGCATTGATTCGGAAAGGGAAGGGAACAACACCTTAATCAATGCAGCCATCTCTGTATTGGAAAAGCCTGATTTGACTCTGATAGTGTAGCTTTCGGCCTGGTGTCACAACACCAAGTTCTCCGTGCGCTGCAGTGCCCTTTCAGTAGTAATACCTTGTTTAAGCTAGAATATCATGTGAGTCTCCTAAGGAAGTTCTAATATCTGAAAAAAGTGTCAGTATGTGAACTTGGCAGTAAAATATTCAGCTACCTACCATCACTACCCAAAGACTGTCTCTCTTCACATGCCAGCTATTAACAACAAAGACGCCGTTTGTTTCTGTGTGCACAGTCAAATTCAATTACTGAAGCCAGTGGATTATAAACGTTAGCAGAATAGCATTACTGATAACCAACTGGCTGTTAAATAGATAATCAGGGTAATATATACTGTATTTTGGTTATGTTGTTATCACATTGTAAACTCCATATTAACTTGGTTGATTATATAATTTTCATTACATAAAGATAAATGCAGGAATGTACATTTCATAATATGGTTTTAATCAAGTCAAGGAATGATCAGTGGTGAGATTCATATGAAGAGAAATAGGGAGGCATGTTTTTTGTTCAGTGTCTTTTGAACATCACAGCAGTGGCCACAGCAGAACAAATGATAAGTTTTCTTTCTTAAACTGTAATAATGTGCTGAATGGTCATAAAAGCTGTTATGAATATGAGACAAACTGGAGAAAAATCAACAAATCCTCCACATGTGAATAAAACTGACAAAACGGAGCAAACCACCTTAATGGATTAGCATTAGTTTGATATTAGTGGAAGCTGTGTTCCTCAGGGTGCTGTATAATAAGATAACAGTTTATGATAAGCAAGAGGCAATAGGCACAACTGTTAAGGGCTGCGCTATGTCACGTTAACTACTACAAAGTGATTTGTTTCTGCCTCAACTGCTATTCAGCACTAGGTGTATAAGGCAGGCAGCGCAACATGTGAAAAATAGTTGCCGGAGGGCACAAAATATCTTTTATAATATTAAACATTTGTTTTTGAATCAGTCTTCTCTTCCTGTCTACAGCTTGCTCGGTG
>NW_018127921.1:5040222-5042217 GCF_001952655.1 Monopterus albus | reverse complement strand
GCAAGGATAAGGGAGAGCTTGGTTTGACTCAAGGCATCTTCATGCTAATGTAAACACGACAGAATTGTTGTCATGTGAGACTGACATGGCACAGGTGTTACGGGCCCCAATGGTGGGGTGGCCGTAGCAGGAAAGAATTTCTGGAAACTAATGTGATAGGCAAGAGCAATGAATACTAGGAGCACTGTCATTCACGTCCAGATTGCGTCCCTTTAATTGTTGTCCAACAGAACACATTTTAATGCATTTTGACTGAAATGCATTTCAGTCAAATGCATGTAACCCACTTCTGAGTATGTACACCTGCTTAACCTAGGTTCGTAGGAGCTGAGAGTAACAATAACAACCAGTGACACAGGGGTAAACAGTCATTGTGAACATTTAGTCAACATTTGAACATCAGAAATACACAATATAAACACACAACCTGGGGCCCCGTTTTACCATGTACTAACCTGGAAAATAATGTAATAGGCAAGAGCAATGAATACTAGGAGCACTGTCATTCACGTGCAGATTGCGTCTGAGATAACAGGAAGTCCACCTACTAAGGGCAACCTGGGGGGCGACCACTCCCGAAACAAAGGTTCCACTTCACTTTTCATGCTCTATACCCACTATTAAATCAGGAAAGTACTTTAAAATGACACAGTACAATGTCTCTTAATATTAAATGTATACAGTTAGACTGTATGAATTAAATATATTTTTGGCCAATTGCTAAAATAATGCAATAAATAAAGCAATGTGGTAACACATTGTAGGTGTGTACCACACAGGGAACTAAAGCACGCTCACAAAATGATTTATTGCGCAGCTCTACAACTTTTAAAACTAACTGACTTCAGGTTCGCTTTGTATTGTTGCCACCAACTCGCCCCATTCTGTTGTCTGCAGCAACAGGCTTCTTGTTTGGGAAGGGCAAATTATGTGTTATAGGCCCTTATTTCCAAAACCACAAGTCAGTGCCACTGATATAATAGGTCTACCAGCACCATGTACCCAACCATCCACTAGTTATATCATCTGTACTGTACACCACACATAAACCTCTATGGCTCCTTCCTACCTCTACTTCTTCTCACTTCTCTGCTTTCGGCTCCACTCCTTTCAGTTTTATGCTGGGTTTGTATTTTTGAGTACAGAGCATAGTGTTTCTGTCACAGGGGAGTGTCAGCATGTCTCTTCACTTGATATGCATTAGATTTTCCACACTTGCTGACAGTTATCTGATTCCAACTCAATATGCTGCCGAGGGAAATTGAGTGCTAAGGGCAGCAGAAAGAAGCAAAAGTTTTTGGCGGCTTTTTAAATGCATTACAGTATTCTGCTGTGGTCTCGATGGAGCTCGCCTGGCAGCAGGAGGCCACAGAGACGGGGTTAGCAAACCATGCTGCCACTGCAGTACTGGAGCTGTTCTCTTCATCACATTTTAATACAAGTAGCTTACAGTAGTTGTTGAAACTGCAAGGGAGCAGATATACAATGAAGATACCAATGACCCTAACCTGTTTGAGGAGCTCATAGTGTTGATGGGTTAAAACTCTGCTTTTGAATTCTCTAGTTTTTTGTCATAAATAGTTGCGCTGCACAGGTGCCACGTGTAGCCCACAGAGCACACTTGTCTAGGTTTTTACATATACAGCAGGTCTTTGTAACTCCAGTAATTTGAATACATGTATGGCGTGGTGGTTAGCGCTGTTGCCTCACAGTAAGCAGGTTCTGGGTTCGAGCCCCAGCCAACCTGGGATTGAGGAGGAGGGCGTGTGTGTGAGTGGTTGTTTGTCTGTGTGGTGGCCCTGTGATGGGCTGGCGACCTGTCCAGGGTGTACCCTGCCTTTTGCCCGCACCTGGCTGGGATTGGCTCCAGCCCCCTGTGACCCCGTTTGGGACTAAGCGGTTTAGAAAATGGATGGATGGATGTAAGAAGAGGTCAGCAGGTTGAACTGCTGCCAGATGAGTGGGCTGTGTCAAATTATGGATCATCATAGCAGC
>NW_018127921.1:5027672-5040071 GCF_001952655.1 Monopterus albus | reverse complement strand
AAAAAACCCCCAGGAGGGGATTTTTTTTTTTTTTTTTTTTTTTTTTTTTTGTGGAAACAACAATTGCAGAAGACCTGTTATGTTTTAACAATGCAATTTGGAAAGGCACTTTAAATCATGCATACTAACATTAATGACAAATGTGGCAACAACTGCAGAAGGAATAAGACTGACCATTCTAATTAAACAGAAACAAAAACGTGTGGATCAATCATTTTTTTTACTGCTTTATTAAATATGTATTGTGCCGCCCTCTTGATGATTTATTAGCATCACCCACTTTAAAAGGTTAGTGACTACCCCTGCAAAGGACTGACATGAGCCGCTAAGGTTCTTCACAGTTCTGTTATAATATAATTATATTATAATAATATAATATAATAATCAAGCTCAGAAACCATGCTGTATTTTTCCTCACTAGTTGTAGAGCCTATTAATGGTGCTCTACTGGTTAGCCAACTAGCCAGTCAGGTGTCCAATACAAAATATTCTAATTGATTGATTAAGCTGAAAAGCACATTCATGCTTCTTGCTGTTTTGATTTTGATGACCAATATGGCCTTTCCTCTCACACTGTCCTTGAGAATCAACTTGACATTAGTAGTAGTAAGGCTCTGAAAGAGTTTTCCAGCCATTTGCAATTTTAAGACTCAGTACAGGAGAAGCAGCGTTGTTTATAGTTCAAAGTATGACATAAAACTGCATATTTAGACTTTATTCTGTTTGATAAATACCTTACTAATGAGTTAAGTAGCCCACCCAAATTTTGTAACAAGCTTTCTGTTACATTTATTGTTTCTAAACCTAAAGTGAGTTATTCTGGAAACATCATGGTGTACTTTTCACTTTAAGAACAGCAAACATCAGTTCTGGTTTTACTTGCCTGTGGTTTTTAATTCCTATTGAGCATGTCACCATGGACTGTTTTTTAATGGCTCATTATCATAGCTTAATACAAAGACAGGGAAACAGACCTAGACTGACTCAAACAAATGATAAAATTCACAAACTGCTATGGTTTAGTCTTCCTCACCAGGAGGGTGAGGGAGAACTGAGGTAGGACTCAAGTTTGCAGACCCAGGTGCTAGTGACAAAAAGGTGGTTTATTGGTAGCAACAAAAATAAGGTAAGAGTCAGTGTCCGTTCACAACCAGGCTTGGGCAGTGACAGCTGAGGAGACTAGAACAAACAGGTAAGGAGACAGGTGAACGGCAGGAACCAGGAGAGTAGGAGGATGAAGATGGACAGGTAACAATAATAGCAACAAACATACCGACATCAATAGCACAGAGACTGTCAGCGTTGATGCCAGTGACTTGTGGCTAAATACACGCGTGCTACATACTAAAGGATAATCTCCGCACAGGTACTGTTGCGTCCGTGGCCCAGACCAACCCCAGCACCTCATCTGCTGGCACAGGCTGTCACAGTAATTCCGCCTCCGCACAGGTGGGAAGGCATTCTAGGCGGCGAGGCACACCTGCTCGCAATTACCAGACTAGCATTTAAGGGGAGTGTTGGTGCGCCCTTGGTGCCAGATGATCTCTGTGTTCCTGCTGGTAACCTGTCTTTGCTCTCATGACTGAGATTGTTTGTGTATGACCTGTTTTCTAGATTGTAGGACTTGATATTAGGGAGTAATGAACTGATTGCCCTTATTGTTTTCTTTTTTGAAGGGTCACTTTCTGTTTGAACTGTTTTCTGTGGACTTGTGTTAAGAACCAGAGTAGCCTCTGCTTGGTGATTTCAGCCATTTTTTTGTATCAGCACAATTTGGTGCCTGGACTGTGAACTGTTTCCTTAGGTGACACTCCTCAGGACGACCAACTCGTGCTGGGACTGGTGCATTCTAGGCGGCGAGGCACACCTGCTCGCAATTACCAGACTAGCATTTAAGGGGAGTGTTGGTGCGCCCTTGGTGCCAGATGATCTCTGTGTTCCTGCTGGTAACCTGTCTTTGCTCTCATGACTGAGATTGTTTGTGTATGACCTGTTTTCTAGATTGTAGGACTTGATATTAGGGAGTAATGAACTGATTGCCCTTATTGTTTTCTTTTTTGAAGGGTCACTTTCTGTTTGAACTGTTTTCTGTGGACTTGTGTTAAGAACCAGAGTAGCCTCTGCTTGGTGATTTCAGCCATTTTTTTGTATCAGCACAATTTGGTGCCTGGACTGTGAACTGTTTCCTTAGGTGACACTCCTCAGGACGACCAACTCGTGCTGGGACTGGTGGCCTGGCTCTGGATCCCAACTGTCAGCCGTCCTCACACCATCCTGCTACCTGCTCTACCGTCCGCTGCGAGCCTGATCTTCACCATTGTATGACCTGTTTTCTAGATTGTAGGACTTGATATTAGGTAGTAACGAACTGATTGCCCTTATTGTTTTTTTTGAAGGGTCACTTTCTGTTTGAACTGTTTTCTGTGGACTTGTGTTAAGGACCAGAGTACCCTCTGCTTGGTGGTTTCAGCCACTCTGCTTTTCTTTAGCCAGCTGCGCCTCTCCTACAACCTCGGGTTGTAGCTCTAGCAGTCCAGTCAATCCAGCACTCCCCGCTGCCCTGAGTTCAGCTGACAAGACCGGTTCTGACCACTCCTCGTTCCTGTAATCATTAAAATACCTTCACCTGGTTAAGCCTGAGTCCGAGTTCTGCCTTTTTACGGAGTCCGACCTAGTACACGTATATATGGTTCTCCGTAACCGGTACTGTCAGCGTAGAAATCCAATCACATCACGGTTACACGTGTATGCATTTGGACACGTCGATTACACATAACATATAATAATGCTCCAGTGACGACTGAGTGTCTGCCAGGGGTTTAAATAAAGGAGGAAAGTAATCACCGCAATGTGCCTCAGCTGTGTGCACCAACAAACGAGTCACTGATTACTGAATGCAACACAGCTGAGGCGCCGATCCCGCAAAAAAGAGAGCAGGAGAGAGAGAGGCAGGCCGCGCCGAGAGGACCTGACACAAACCATCATCTCTAAATCCCACTAGTGAACACTTGTTTGCTTAATCAGTACAAAAAAAAACCAAAGCATTACCCTTGATCAGACCCAGGCTAGTCATTTCCCTCTGTTTCTAGTCTTTGTGCTAAGCTAAACTAGCTTGCTACTCTTGGTGGTAGCTTCATTAGCCTACTCTACACACACTAGAGTGGTATTGATCTCATCTCACTTTGAGCAAAAGCTATATATATATACACACACACTCAAATGTTAAACTTTTCTGTCACTTCATTTCAGATATTTTAGCATTTAAATAGCTAAACATTACTTTTTCAAGAGACCTAAAGTGACATACAGTGGTGTGAAAAAGTGTTTGCCCCCTTACTGATTTCTTATCTTTTTGCATGTTTGTCACACTGTAATGTTTCAGATCGTCAAACAAATTTATATATTAGTCAAAGATAACACAAGTAAACACATCATGCAGTTTTTAAATGAAGGTTTTTATTATTAAGGGAAAACAAAATCCAAAACTATAGAGCCCTGTGTGAACAAGTGTTTGCCCCCCTGTCAAAACACTGGTTTATCGCACCTGAGTTCAATTTCTCTTGCCACACCTGTTCGCAATCAAGAAATCACTTAAATAGGACCTGCCTGACAAAGTGAAGTAGACCAAAAGATCCTCAAAAGCTAGACATCATGCCGAGATCCAAAGAAATTCAAAAACAAATGAGAAAGAGAATAATGGAGCTCTATCAGTCCGGAAAAGGTTATAAAGCCATTTCTAAAGCTTGGGGACTGCAGCTGTGTGAATAAGTGTTTGCCCCCTAAACCTAATAACTGGTTGGGCCACCCTTAGCAGCAACAACTGCAATCAAGCGTTTTCGATAACTTGCCATGAGTCTTTTACAGCGCTGTGGAGGAATTTTGGCCCACTCATCTTTGCAGAATTGTTGTAAGTCAGCCACATTGGAGGGTTTTCGGGCATGAACTGCCTTTTTAAGGTCATGCCACAGCATCTCAATTGGATTCAGGTCAGGACTTTGACTAGGCCACTCCAAAGTCTTCATTTTGTTTTTCTTCAGCCATTCAGAAGTGGACTTGCTGGTGTGCTTTGGATCATTGTCCTGCTGCAGAACCCAAGTTCGCTTCAGCTTGAGGTCACAAACGGATGGCCGGACATTCTCCTTCAGGATATTTTGGTACACAGCAGAATTCATGGTTCCATTTATCACAGCAAGTCTTCCAGGGCCTGAAGCAGCAAAACAGCCCCAGACCATCCCACTACCACCACCATATTTTACTGTTGGTATGATGTTCTTTTTCTGAAATGCGGTGTTACTTTTACGCCACACATAATGGGACACACACCTTCCAAAAAGTTCAACTTTTGTCTCGTCTGTCCACAGAGTATTATCCCAAAAGTCTTGGGGATCATCAAGATGTTTTCTGGCAAAACTGAGACGAGCCTTTATGTTCTTTTTGCTCAGCAGTGGTTTTCGTCTTGGAACTCTGCCATGCAAACCATTTTTGCCCAGTCTCTTTCTTATGGTGGGGTCATGAACACTCACCTTAACTGAGGCAAGTGAGGCCTGCAGTTCTTTGGATGTTGTTGTGGGGTCTTTTGTGACCTCTTGGATGAGTTGTCGCTGTGCTCTTGGGGTAATTTTGGTCGGCCGGCCACTCCTGGGAAGGTTCTCCACTGTTCCATGTTTTCGCCATTTGTGGATAATGGCTCTCACTGTGGTTCGCTGCCGTCCCAAAGCTTTAGAAATGGCTTTATAACCTTTTCCGGACTGATAGAGCTCCATTATTCTCTTTCTCATTTGTTTTTGAATTTCTTTGGATCTCGGCATGATGTCTAGCTTTTGAGGATCTTTTGGTCTACTTCACTTTGTCAGGCAGGTCCTATTTAAGTGATTTCTTGATTGCGAACAGGTGTGGCAGTAATCAGGCCTGGGTGTGGCTAGAGAAATTGAACTCAGGGGTGATAAACCAGAGATAAGTTATGTTTTGACAGGGGGGTGAACACTTGTTCACACAGGGCTCTATAGTTTTGGATTTTGTTTTCCCTTAATAATAAAAACCTTCATTTAAAAACTGCATGATGTGTTTACTTGTGTTATCTTTGACTAATATATAAATTTGTTTGACGATCTGAAACATTACAGTGTGACAAACATGCAAAAAGATAAGAAATCAGTAAGGGGGCAAACACTTTTTCACACCACTGTAACTGTTTCAGCAGAAAACTGCTGCAACATACAATATAGTATCACTACATGTTTAGTTTGATGTTAACCTGCCAGTATTAGCACAGATACACTACAGCTCTTTTATTTCACGTCAATTCATGATTGTGATGAAAAATGGTTTCAATCTGTATTTCCTGGCATATCCCAAGAAGCAATGAAACTGGAGATTATAGTAATGTGACAGGTGAAAAAAGAGAGCTGTGCTAATCAACTGCTGTGGAAGTCTATTTTATACATGTTAGAAGAGTTATCTCCCTCCATGCTTTATGTTTCCACTGTGTTGTCAATGTGTTATTTTGTCTTTCAGTTAATGTACTTCACAAATAGACAACTTCATTGGTGCTGGACAGCTTTTTTAACAAGGCAAGCATCCATAAAGTGAATATCTACAATGAAGACCAAAGGCTGTCAGTACAGTATCATTATTCTTTGCACACTGAAAGTATTACGCATTTTCTAATGTGTCAGGCTGTCTTTCTCGAGATGTCTCATTTTGTGTTTCATAAAAACTAATTTCAGTGTCCAATCCCCAGTCAGAGATGAGAAATGGGTTTCAGTCTGGGTTTTGTAGCTACAGTAAAACAAAACCCAGCAGAAGCAGGAACATAAATTTTAGAGCAAGCTGACAGGTGATCTAATAGACAACTGCTTAATCAACACACTGGCAAACCATTAGTGGAAGACTGCTGAGGATTGTGGCTCTCCCTGTGCTTTCTGTTATCCACTGATCATGGTGTTTGCTCTCTTTAATGGTAGTGCTTCTTGTATTAAAATTTTAAATAATATTCATGCTTTGTACAAAAACAAGAACAAATGCATTTTTCCATCTAAGTTTTTAGTCGTTTTCCATCTGTATTGTTGGAGTATCCCACATCAATCTCTCCCACATATTCCTTCTCTTCCATTATCATGTTGTCTTTTACTCCGTCTTCTACCCCTCCCTCTCCTTCATTTTCATACTCTATCTTTGTCATTTTACCCATCCCCCAGTTCTATCTTTCTCTGTCTCTCTTCCTTTAAAGACCAGTTATCTAACAGATGTGTGCAGAGAATAGCTTCTGACAACTTGGGCATTCCTCTCATCTGTCATCCTGACTGCCTGAGTATCTGCACTTGAGAGACGGAGACAGACATGGAGAGAGACAGAGGTCACAGGAGTACCCAAGAATCAAAGTGAGTGTACCAGTGGAAACAATTACTTTCACATATTGTGGTTGACTGGTTCTGCTTGTCATTAGGAATTAGCCATTAATTTTGCCATTCTTTGTGTATTTACAGTACCTACTGAGTCAGCAGGTGGTCATAAGTGACTGGCTCCAGAAAGGGCACAAGGTTACTTTTATTCCTATTAAAGGGATTCATGTACTTTTAAGATGCTTTAAAGCTGCTTTAATCAATATTTTACATTAACAATAGATGATACGTCTATGTATAATGTGAAAGGAGACACAGAAGCTACAGTTTTCACTCTAGCCTGCAGTTTCCCTCAGCTCTATAGAGATTTTTAATGTGTCTTTTGGTGCCTTGTTTTATTTTTACAACCACTCTCTTTGCTGTCCTCATTACCATGTGGAGCCAACATAAAAAGTATTTACCTCTGCTGGACCAAACAGGAGACAGACAAATTTAGTGACTAGCTGGCAAATATAGTGAAACCTTTAATTGCTAAACAGCTAGGTATTTCCCTTAGAGGTTGGTGGAGACCAAAAAAGAAGCTAAATGCAGACTACACATGGGATAATCATCAAGTGGCCAGACATACACCTTTGACTTAATGCTAATGTTGCTCTTTGTCTGCTAAATTAATGCAGATTTAAAGCACTTTGTAACATGTGAAATGAAATAAAATTTATGATAGATAAATATGTTGTATTCTGTGACCCATCAGATTCTGACATTAGGTTCATAGTGCAGCAAAATATCAGCAATTTATCTAACTGATATTCATACAATTATAAAGTAGAATTAATAATGGTGTTTTTAAACCACATCACTGTGGTGTTTTTACTTGAGTTTCCACAGCTTCTGCAGCTGCAGCACAGTCCCCCCATCACAAGGAAACATGAGTGAGGATGGGGTTAATGAAAGTCACAAAGCAGTGGCAAAATAAATTACAACCCTTCATCTCAGCAGAATGTCCATGGTTTAAATTGGATAGTTCATTACTGTAGTTTCTATTAGTGTCAGTGTCATGCTTGTCTGGTAAATGTGCTGTAATTGCAGTTAAAATGACCAGTTGTGTTTTCAACATGGTGAGAAAAAGCTAGATTCATAAATATTGTCTGTTGTACAAAATTTAAATGTTTTATGTCTATTGTGAGTGAAATAATATTTCTTAGATTTCCTAATCAGATTTGTTAAGGCATTCGAAAAGATTTAGATTTGATAAGCAGATCCAGAACTGAATTCAGATTTGAATTCCACTGATTCCCTATCCCTAATTATAATAACACACACTTTCACATGTGCAAGGTGTAATGTGTGGGATGATTTATGGCATAATTGCAGTGCTGTCTGTTCTGCATAGTGTGACATATGTCCATAATCACTCTTCTGTCTATTGTAATGAGCAAAATAATAGGCAAGTATTAAACACTCCTCTGCAGGTTTGCTGAATCCTGGAATGACTTACAGGGCCTTTGGGACTTCTAAGCCTCATTTTTAAACCCCTGTGCTAGCCATGCCTCATGTTGTGAGAAGTTAACAGCCCAGAGAGTGATGGTCCACCGGTTCAGTCAGGCTCTCATTATTCTGTAAAGGGCCAGAGGAGCTGAGAGGATGAACTGCATCTTCTCCTTGCTGGATAAGAGGGTCAGCTATTCTTTCACAGGCCTGTAATCAAAACCCATTTTGTACTCCCACCAAATTACACTGTGCTGCTCTGTCTATCAGTTTTATGCTATCTTATATGCAAGAAGATGAAGCTGGGTGTGTGTATGTGTATTTAAGCATGCATGTGTTTCTGTAAGAACATGTGAGGACTGATACTTTCTTTATTTGTAAGTATGTAGGTTTGTTTGTTTCCCCAATTTTAAGAATCCAGTCTCCAAGACTTGGCTCTCACCCTGCTCTCATTAGTTTTGAATCTTGACATGTATATAAATTATGCACCACCCAGCCCTTTGCCTACTTTTTCATCGTGTTCATTGTCTAATGCAAGAATGAGGAACCTTTTAGCTTGTTAGTCAGATGTTTCTTAAGTTTCTCATATGATTGATACTATATCCTCAGTCCACCTGGAAGTTGTTTCTGTCATCCGAGGAAATTCCAAGGAGTGAGGCAACTGCTAGGGCAAAGAGGCTCCTATGTGCAAGTTTTTTTTTGTTTTTACTGACAACCATTTTTCTGACATCAGTTAGGGATTGGGTGCATCTGATGAAGGATAGAAGGAAAGGACATCTCATGTTGTTAATAATGTGTGTCCTTAAGTCCTCTCTCCTCATATTTTCCTTGCATTTTTTTACTTGGATTTTTGTGGGTGGCACTAAGATGCCAGGAAAAAGATGCAAGTGAGGGAAATGATGGCCCTTATAAGAGACCTGAGAAATACCCAACATTTTCCAGCAGCTTAATGGAGTAGTAGACCAGAAGAATTCACATGTTGATTGACAGCTTTGCTCTTCAAACCTGTTAGTTTGGGGTTCTTTTGAAAAGTTTGAAGAGCAAAGCTCACTCTGACTGCGGTATGGCCAGGATATTTAGCGAGTCTCGGTCATAAGAACCTTTGGTAGGTAGGTAGGTAGGTAGAACTTTATTGATCCCACAGTGGGGAAATTCCAGTGTTCCAGCAGCAGTAAAGGACAAAACAACATCACACCTTAAGAATAAACACCCCACACATATCTTGAGAAAACAAGATATGTGTGAGAAGGCATGTTGAGTATTTGTACAAATAATTTGATATTTTTGTCATTTTTTTCATAGTCTTTTTTGATTGTTCCTCCCATACTGGCATCTTTTGCTCCCTTAGTGGGGACTTTTGGGCAATACAGTTTGGCTCTGTCATGGTTGGTCCTCTTGAGGCAGATTGTTTTAAGTCAGCCAGATTGAAACCACTACTTAAATAGATACACAATGGGGGAAAGAAACCTGTGTTTCACCCATTATAATCCCTGAGGAACTACTCAAAAATACTTAAAGCAGGGCAATGTACAATATTTGAGAGAGATCAGGAACAAGATATTATACATGAGCCTATTTACAATGCATTTCACCCCCAGGAGCTGAATATTGCACCTCAGTCGACTATTGCATACTCCCTCATAATTTCACCTAGCTTATCACTGCAGTGATGTGTTGTACAGTCTGATGGCTGTGGGGAGGAATGACCTGCAGTAACGTTCCTTCTTACACTGGGGATGTAACAGTCTCGTGCTAAAAGAACTATTCAGAGCCACCACTCTGTTGTGCAGGGGATGGGAGGGGTTATGCATGATGGATGTTAGTTTTGCCAGCATCCTTCTCTCCGCCACCTCCTTGATGGAATCCAGAAAGCAGTCCAGGACAGAACCAGCTCTCTTAACCAGCTTGTTGAGTCTCTTTCTGTCCCTGACCGTGCTACCTCCTGCCCAACCCACAACAGCGTAAAAAACTGCAGATGCCACCACAGAATCATAAAATGTCCGAAGGAGTGCCCCACGCATACCAAAGGACATCAGTCTCCTCAACAAGCGGAGGCGGCTCTGGCCCTTCCTGTACAGAGCATCTGTGTTGTTAGTCCAGTCCAGTTTATTGTTGAGGTGGACACCCAGGTATTTAACAGTGTCCACAATCTCAATATCTGAGCCCTGAAAGCTCACCGGGGTGAGTGCTGGTGATTTCCGCTGGGGGTCAATCACCATTTCTTTTGTCTTGCTGGTGTTCAGGACCAGGTGATTTTTCTCACACCACACCACAAAGTCAGTAACAACCCCCCTGTATTCCTCCTCATCCCCCCCCAGATACACATCCAACAATAGCAGTATCGTCTGAGAACTTTTGTAGATGACACTGGTGGGATTTGTACTTGAAGTCTGACGTGTAGAGGGTGAACAGAAAGGGGGAAAGCACCATCCCCCGGGGTGCCCCCATGCTGCAGACAACCATGTCCGACACACAGTCCCACAGCCTTACTAACTGAGGTCTGTGTGTGAGGTAGTTAATGATCCATGCAGACATGTGTTGGTCCACACCTGCCCCCTCTAGCTTCCCCCTCAGCAGTGACAGCTGGATTGTGTTGAAAGCACTGGAGAAGTCAAAGAACATGACCCTCACTTCTGGGGGACTCCAGGTGAGATAGGGCTCAATGCAGCATGTAGATAATAGCGTTGTCTACACCGATGCCAGCTTAATATGCAAACTGCAGCGGGTCCAGCGCTGAGCTCACTTGGGCACGGAGGTGGCCGAGGACAATCCTCTCCATGGTCTTCATCAGGTGGGAGGTCAGGGCAATGGGTCTGTAATGATTTGGCTCCTTGGGATGAGTTATTTTAGGAACTGGGACCACACAGGATGTCTTCCACAGAACCGGAACTCTCTCCAGGCTAAGACTCAGATTAAACATGTACAGAACCACTTCACTGAGCTGGTCTGCATACTCCCTGAGGACCCTGGGGCTGATGTGATTAGGGCCTTAATCCTCCTTAACTCCCTCCTGACCTGGTCCACTGTGAGGCTGAGGAGATGGGCAGGCTGTGACTGCTCAGGAGCTGTGGGTTGTTGAGGACCCCCCATGACAGTGGGAGGAGGGGCAAGGTCTGGCTGAGGTGTGAGGTCTGTGACAGCACCTCTCTACATTAGGTTGTTTTGTAGCCTTTCATCAAAATTTTTTTTAAAAAGTTATATACTGTGGCTTTAATGCTTTTTATTAAAATATTAAAATTTCAAAAACAAGCTGAGATGACCCTGATGACATCATCAGAGGGTTATATGTCCTCAGAAAGCTCCCTGCAGAGCCACAGAGGTACTGTACAAATGTATTTATCGACTAAGCTGTTCACATTGTAAGGGACATGACTATTCAAATTTTACACATGAACTGAGTGTCATGCAAACTTTTAAATTACAGTTGAAATCCTTACCTCACCAATTAAATGTGTGACCTTTCATGTGTAATATAGTACCTTTGCTCTTTTTCTGTAAGGTTCATATTGCATTATATTTAAAGTGGCATAATTCCGACTTTATTGTCATGATTTGGACTTGCTTCTTGTTTTTGTGCCTTTATTTTGGTTTTTCTTCCTGTTCCGCTCCATCTCTCCTGCCCCACCTATACCATGGTTCCCTATCAGCGTTCATTGAATTCACCTGTTGCCTATCATTTTCTGGTTTTCAGTAATATATACTACCTCTTTTCCCTCAGTCACTTGGTGGTCCATTAGCAATACTTGTCCTGCTCATTGTGCCCCTTCTAATTTGCTTCGTTGCTCTCGCCATGTCCAGATGGTCCAAGTAACATTTTGCTTCCAACGGCAGCACCTCACCTGAACCTGTCAGAAGCAGCACTGAGATCTAAGGGGACACGTATGGAAGCAAGTCCTTTGAGGCTGGGAGGAGATTGTTGGTGACTTGCAGTTTCTGTACTATGATGGACTCTAAATCCTGACTGAAAATCCTCAAACAAATCATTTGTGTGCAAGTGGTCACATAACTGTTTTGCAACAGCTTTTTCAAGGATTTTAGAAATAAACAGGAGATCGGATATTGATCTATAATTAGCTAGAACACCTGGGTCAAGAGTAGGCTTTTTGAGTAGAGGTTTAATTACAGCAACCTTAAAAGCCTGCAGAACATAGCCTGTTAATAGAGGTTGATCTAATCTAATATATACATGTTGATTTGGGACAAGATGTCTTTGAGCATTCTGGTCTAAGAGACATAATGATTTACATGAAGCAATTGTTGAGGTAAACTTGGATCAATGGGAGAGAAGCAGTCCAAGTATAAATGATTCTACAGATGATTCTAAAGCCACTGTACTTGATGGCACGTCTGAGAGTTGTGGGAATAATTTGATTAATTTTTTCTCTAATAGTTGTGATTTTATTTGTAAAGAAACTCGTGAAGTCATTGCTTCTGAGATCTTCTGAAGTTTGCGGACAACACCGCAGTGATAGGTCACATCACTGGCAGGGACGAAGCAGCCTACAGGAGGGAGGGGGCCGGTCTGGTGTCATGGTGCAAAGACAATAATCTCAGCCTCAACACGGACAAG
>NW_018127921.1:5019579-5026599 GCF_001952655.1 Monopterus albus | reverse complement strand
TACTTTATATTTCATTTGTATTTTGTGGCATTCATGTGGATGGCAAAGTAAGAATTTCTTTGTACAGGGAAACACGTTTCTTAACTGTGCATACGACAAATAAACACTTTGACCTTGACCTTGACTTTGACCTAAGGGAATATTAAGTTCAACAGCACTGTGGTTCTTTGTCAGCCTGGCTACAGTGCTGAAAAAAACCCAGGGTTCTTATTTTCCTCTATCAGTTTATTATGTGTGTAAAGCACATTTGAATTGATAGGTGCTTGCTAGCATGAATGACATCGACTTTGACAGGAGTGTGTTTGCAGCTTTGAAATTTGAGTCAGTCTTATAACTGAGGAGAGATGCAAAGAACTGCTAAAACTTCACCTTGTTTTATCTTATCATACTTTAAATTACTTTGCAAGAAACAGCCAGGAAAGAAAACTTTGTGTCCATGACCAAATTTTTCTGATCAAAATCTTACTTTTAACTCCTTGAACAACTTTTGTTGCCTGAACAGCTGCCATACAAAAAGAAAGCTTTCTTTCTTACCACCTATTACCACTAATCTGTCCTTTTCTTCCTGACTCGGGGGTTTTTGCACTGGGCCCATATGGAGTAACTAACAGCAACAGACTACATTTTGTTAGAATGGGTTCCAGTCAGCCAATTTGTAGGGCTGAGTGGTCCAGGAGGTATACCTCCTACAATAGCTCATTGTCCCTCTGCCATTTGTTAGCGCTGACAGAACCCTATGTCAGTTAATACACCTGAGCTGCGCTCGCATAGCAGATGCTAAAGAGGTTTTAGTCTATTAAACTCATTCAGGATTAAAGTGTTTCTGCTTAAATGGTGTTCATCACCTGTGGCTGCAGTATGCTCACCTAGCAATCACTTCAATTACAAAACAAAAGTAGAACTGGATGGATGGAAAAAATAAACACTAGTTAAGTGAGCACAGCACAGCATGAACTACTGTAGCAGAGCTGGTAAATCAATTGTAAAATCAGTGAACATGATGTGTGACTGGTCAGTTTGTTTGTGATCCCAAAGGGAGGTGAACTAGCACTGTTTATTCCCAAGGGAGACTATGCTAAGATTCCTGAGAGAGAATGAAAGAAACAGACAGTGAACATCTGCCAGAGGTGGTGGGGAAAGAGAGAATGACAGTCAGTGCAGAAAAAAGAGCAAGGCAACTCGAAAGAAAAACCACAACAGTCAAGAAAAGAACAGCAGAATAAAAATGAAAAAAAGACAAATGCATTTACACTAAACACTCCTCCAGTGATCCTCCTCTGCTTACAACCTTTTCCTCATAACTGGCATTGATTAATAATGCATCAGTAAAGCATATAGGCCTTTACTTGGACTCGCATCACTACTGTTGTTATGGTTTAGGTCCCCTCACCAGGAGGGTGAGGGAGAACTGAGGTAGGACTCAAGATGGCTGACCCAGGTGCTAGTAAAAAACAGGTGGTTTTAATGGTAGGGATTACAAAACTAAAAGGAACAGAGTCAATGAATACATACCACCAGGGCTGAGCAAAGATGGCAGAGGAGAACAGGACAAACAGGTACAAAAATAAACTAACGGCAGGAGGATGAGGACAGACAGGTGAATAGACAGGCTAACCTCATGGACAAAAAACAAACAAAGCGGTCCACAGCAAAGGAACTGTCAGCGTGCACCATATAACACAAAACATATAACCTACGTATAAAATGAGATCCACCACACAGGAACTGTCAGCGTGGAAAACAAAATACATCTTATACACACCACTGTTAGGTATTTTTAGTCAGATAGAAATTGGATAGATACTTTATGTATTAGAAATGTTTAGTGGAGATAGGATGTCTAGTTAGACTGTTAAATGCTTAGGCATGCTTACAGGGTACAGGTGGTTTTAATTGGTCAAGGATAACTAGAGAGAAGAGTTGATGACTGTCAGCAGACAGGGTGTTTAATATTATTATTACACACACACATTGATTTGCTTCATGTTATGACTACTGCTATGACCAGCTGCAAAGCTGGTAACCGAGACGTCTCGGTTGACGTTTCTGTGTAGTATGGGGCTAGCCCAACCGAGGGGATATAATGTATAGGCCTGGTGGGTTCAGGGTCTTTCATCTTACATCTGCCTGCGTGCAGTTTGGAGGTGCAAGATACCTGAGCGTGTAATGTTAATTTTACCTGTGATCCTTTGAATAAATCAGCACTGTTTTGAAGTTACTTGGACTGTCTCGTCTCTCAGAGTTAGCAGTGGTAGCAAGAGCCATAATCCTACACCACGAAAAAAGGGCTGTTACGTGGTATGCACGTTACAGTAGTTAATGCTCCGGCAATGGCGGAGCGTCCGCCAGAGGTATAAATAAGGTAGGAGGGTGATTACAGTGATGTGCCCCAGCTGTGCGCGACAACCCACAAGTCACTGATTACAACATGCGACACAGCTGAGGCGCTGATCCTGCAAAAAGAGCGAGCAGGAGAGAGAAAGGCAGAAGAGAGGCAGGTCGCGCCGAGCAGACCTGACATGTTGTGTGTCCCTTATGTTCATTGTATGGTACTGTAAAGCCCTAAGAGAAAAATAAAATATAGATAGCCTGTCAGAGAAAAAGGAAATCAGTGAGTGAAGTGGGACACAGACTATGTAACACGTATAGTAGTTACAGTATGTGATGATTCTAGATTGATCACTGTTGATGCCTTGTCACTCCAAACCCACCATCTGCAACCTACTAATCACTGAACCCTTATATATTAGTCTACAATTTGCACAGTTAGACCAGAAACAAAATGATTTAGTTTGTGTTTGAAAATTCTCACTAAAACATTCACAGGCCCCCACTATTTGGACACTTACCTATTGAGGCCAGAGGGAACCCTTTATAATAAAAGCTGCTCTTGTATGGTGTACAGTCTGAACAATAGACTGCCAGCACTTTTTTAAAATTTATGCTCAAGCACTGATTGCAGTAAATTAAATTGTGATATTATAGCACAGCATGCTAGTGCGTGAATGAGATTAATCTAACAACTCAATTGTCAAATGAAATTCTATCACTTGGTTCCAGTTATCACCCATGGACTCCAGTGAAACCTTTCTTTTGTTTTCTCTTCTTGGTTTCCCAGTCTGTAACAGCTGTACAGTGTGGCTGGAAGAACAAATAGGGAGCTGAAAATTCCCAATGATGTCAGCCAGATAGAGCCAAGATGGAGTAAAGCCTTTGTTCTTCACAACCAAGCTCCACTTCATCAAGCCCTGAAGCTCTTATTGCTGTCTGGGCCATGCCATCAGGTGATGGAAAACAAGCCCAGGTATGACAAAAGGAATATTCTCACTGACTTGACTGTATTTACCATACATGTTAGCAAGGAGTTGATCCAGCTTGGTGAGTTTGTCTGAAAACATAGCCCCACAAGGTCAGTCAGTTTTACATAAAGAGCTTCATTTATTTACACCTTTTAGTTATAATCAGACACAGCCCTTGCTAAAGAAAACTTTTTGTGTGTAGGCATGCAGAATGTCCTTGATTCATTGATAGGAGACACGACTCAATAGAAAGGATACTTTATGACTTATTAATCTTTTTTTCAGCCTTCTGTGTCTGAAAAAGCAAGTAATTACAGTGACGCATAAATTCCACAACTTACACTGACTGGCCATTAGGTACACCTGTACAATTGCATGCACTTCAATGCAACACTTCCATTTAACATCTATTTTAATTATGAATCTCTATTTCAGTTTTTTTTTTATTATTGAGGTCATAGTTAAAGTTAGTGTTGTACTGTACTACATTATATTCAGAGGTGTTCGTAATATTCTGATCCTCATGTATGTAGCTGGGAAGGACAAACCTATAGAGATGCCTCTGAATATAATGTAGTATAATGTAGTGTACAACACTACCTTTATCTATCACCTCAGTAATAAATGTATAATTTATAGCTTCTTGACAATTTCACCAAAAACTGAAACATTTAGAGCTTCATAAACAGAAATATTAGGGTGGAAGTGTTGCACTGAAGTGCATACAATTGTGCGGATGTACCTAAGAAAGTGGCCAGCCAATGTATTTGTTTGTGATCTAACTCTGTTTTTAAACTTCTTTAAATGCTAAGAGGCCAAGATGAGAGAGGCTGAGGGGACACAATCAGTGGAGTTGTTCCCACTGAAGGGTACTTTGCTGATGGTGACCTTCTCAAATCATCTTGCATCAAAATAAATCCACAGGATGGACATGAAACGATATGACCTCGGGGAACATTTCATGGTTTTAATATGGAAAACTGAGATGCAGTTGTTTGATGTAGGGCAATTGCAAACTGGGAAAGACACAGATTAAAGTCTTGCATTGAATTCTTTTGTTGTTGACATTCAGAATATTAAAATCTTTTGTTACAGATTAGAGATATTACCTTGTCTTGACAACAAAGATTATAAGATTATTATTTATAATCAGAATGGAGAATGGTTGCTGTCATTTCAGCAAACCCTCATTAAGGGGAGCCTATGTGATATTAATTGGTGCAGTAGTGGTCTATTAAATTTTCTGTTTTACACCATCAGACATCATTTAATTATCCTATACTCTCACTATAGGCAAAATATATGCACACCTGCAACTGTAGTACAGTAGATTAGAACAGTAGATACTATATTTGTAATGTCATAACAATTTCAGGTGATGCAATTTGACCTGACCACTTCTTTTCTCTGAAGAACACCCACTTTGGGGCAAACTTTAAATGCTCCTTTGCTCCTATTCTTGCCTGTGTGTGAGAAATCCATTCACTAGGAATTTGCTTGACCTTTGTTCAAATAGAACTTTTTTTTTCTTAGAAAATAATGGTAAAATAATATTAGGCATAACAGAAAATTATGCAGCCTTTTTTTCTATCTAGAGCCAAATACAGCCAGCACTGAATGAATAATATAGTTTAAGTTAATATATTCTATAAAGAAATTTTGTTGGACACTTTCTTGGCTGGAAAGGATGAAAACCAAAATGCAATAAGGATAACATGAGAATGTAGTCTTTTTTAAAATGAGGAATCAATTGATATATCTGTATATAAACTGAAATATGTAAATTAAAGGAAAAGAACAGAAGAAACAGCTCCTCTTTGGTCGTGTGTTCACCTGACTTGGTTCACCATTGGATATGGTGTGTGCACATCTATTTTGATATGCCTGCATTAATTACAGACCTCAGTTCATCAATATTCATCTTTGCTTCAAGTCACCCCAGTGATAACTAAGGCCCACCTGTTTCAGTCACAGAGACTGGATTAGGGATGGGAATAGCACTCACTGAAGATGCAGGCATTTTTATTTTGGCAGCGGTGTTAAACAAAACACTGTGTAAATCCTGAGCATCCAGTCTCATCCAGATGGCCATTTATGACTGACTCTCAGTTTGTGGAATTGGAAAGAACCTATTAAGGTATGGTATGGGTCATACATGACACAATTACTGTTTGTGTGTGAACACCTGAAACCTTTTGCTTGTGCTTGTGTGCTCTCACTCCCTTAAGTCAAAATTAAGCCAGAAAAACACAGAAGAGTAATGCCAAAAGCTGTGCATGTGCTTGTGTGGGAAGCAAAAGAAAGGAAGGAAGTGGGAGAGAAAGAAAAGTCACAGCTAAACCAAAATGCAAGAGATTCAGATAACCTTGCTAATGTGAGATTAAGGCGTAGAAAATATTTAACATTTAAATTTCACTACTTTTGAGGGAACATACTACAAACCTACCACTCATTAGTGATCAGCATTTTTCTTAGAAGTGCCATTAATACTAAATATAAATAAAGCATTTCCCTCTGTCTTTTTTGACAAAATACAGATTTTTTAAATATTTACTGTTAGGGATGGGCGATACCAACATTTTTCTTTTCGATATGATACCATTAGTTTATGGTACTTTTTCCATCAATACCGATACTCTTTGCACCTTAAAGGAAATTTACTTCCATTATTAACAGTCTAGAAATGAAACTTTTTGTCACTATTTTCTGATACATACAGCACAAGCATATGAACCTTTACGTTTGTCAACTAAATGAACGAGTGGGGAACATGGCTTCATCCAAGATTTGCATAGCTCAGTTGCATATTTGGGGGAGTTTAATAAAATAATGGTTCGTTCAATTTTTAAATCACTTGCAACACATCAACTGTCACCTGTACATGGATATTCTTTGCCTTTCATGAAACTCTCCTACAATGTTTTCTGATGGACAGCAGGTGGTGCAGGGGACTTTGAGGCTTGCTGATTGTCCTCATGGTGATGTTCAGCCTTGTGTTGCTAGTGTTGTTGCTATGTGGCACCACTTTATGGCAGACAGAGCACATGGCATTACCTTTGGTCGTGGGTGAAAAATAGTACCACACTTCACTTCTTTTTTTTTTTTTTTGATTTATTCTTCCAAACATGTAGAAACAAAAGATATCAACACACACATAATTACACAAATCCAACCAATGCTAATCCAGAATCAGTTTGCTTATACCTAGTACATGTTTGAATGGAGTAGGAAGAAGTCAGACTTATCCAGTCCTACCCCATAACATCATCTTATACAAAAAATTTCATGCATCATTGGCTGCAAGCAGTATCTCTACATAGGTAATTTTCTTCTTCACCAGACAAGTAATATACAGAAAATTTAAAACAGAGCGTTTCATTCATGCATTCTTGATAAAATCTCTTATTCTTGCATATATCTTGAATTGAGGAGTTTAAATATAAATATAAAAGTATGTGTCATTCTAGTACTGTTTTTCATGTCCACACTTAAATTATTCCATAATTTGACCCCACTTATAGAAATACAAAATCTTTTTTTGGTTGTACGTATAGCATGAACTTTTAGATTTAACTGACCCCTTAAATAGTATCCCCCTTCCCTTTCATCAAATAACCTTTGGATTCCACCAGGCAATAAGTCGTTCCTGGCTTTATACATAAACACAATGGTCTTATATTCCACTAAATCAAAGAATTTTAACAATTTAGACTGTATGAAA
>NW_018127921.1:5009449-5017354 GCF_001952655.1 Monopterus albus | reverse complement strand
AATCCTTGAGAGGGAAGTGCATAGGACAGATAAACAGCATAATGCTGTAAATCTATTTCTGGAGTTATGGCCCTAGAACCATCAAAAGGCAAGAAATATAATGAAATCTGCTACAAAGCACCACAAAGAACACCTTACCATTTTACTATTGAGCTGAAACATTATTTCTGACCAGCTATTGCACTGAATTGCATTATATTTTAAAGATATTCACTGAGAACATTTAACATGACAGGCAGAGAAAGTCAAAGTGATTTTGTGTGCTGTAATGTGTTGTATCCCAGGGAAGACAGTTTGCTCTACAGTATTCACTTTCTGTAATTGCTTCATCACAAATTGTCATGTAGTGCGCACATACAATTCTTGGTGTTGTAGATTCCACACTCATCTGCCATCGCCGATATCAATACACCTGCGTGTTTCTTCATACTTCGTATTTCTCCCATACAGCCAAGGGTCCAGCGGCCCCTCCTCCCACTCCTTGTCTCAGCATGCTGGTCCTCGGCATGCTGGACTTGGGTCCTGGTCCTTTTCCTTTTTCTCTCTCAGCCATTCATGCTGCTGCTGACTGAGCTCACTGAGCAGCGGAGTAATGATTGAGGCAGTGCTTGACTGAGGTGCAGTAAGCCTTTGGCTCTGACATCTGATTGGCTGCCATAATCATGTGACACGGAAGCCCATCTAATATATGCTTGGGCTGGTTTTCACACATAAATTTAATACCTAAAACTTCCAGAAGTGAAAACAAACTGCACATTTTGTATTAGCACAATGGTATCGCGATACTTAAAGTATCGACTCCAAAATATCGACCAGCGGGTATCAATACCAGAGTATTGATACGCCCATCCCTATTTACTGTTAACTGAACACTTACAGCAATACTGGAAGAGATTAGCTGCCATCTGACCATAGTCCCCCTGTCCCTGATCCCCAAGGTGGCTTAGTAGAAATGCAGCATAATTTGCTTGTTAATGAAAAGGTTGGCAACTCTAATATTATGCAGGAAGGATGTCTGCTACAGTGGTAATTTGTGCAAACATATAAGAGTTAATCAGGAGAAAGAGCCTGCAGGGCAGCTACAATACAGGAAGGAGAAAGGAGAAGTCCCAGTGACCCAGCAGAATTTCACTGACAGATGATTATTTTTAGAGAGACAGAAGGTTTCCAGGTAGGCTGGATAGAAAGTCTGTGCACTTGTACTGGGTTCACTGCTAAATTGTACTTTGTACACTTAAACTGTAATATCAATATGGTCCACCACAGAACCTATCTGAAGATACAGTGGGTACGGAAAGTATTCAGACCCCCTTAAATTTTTCACTCTTTGTTATATTGCAGCCATATGCTAAAAGCATTTAAGTTCATTTTTTTCCTCATTAATGTACACACAGCACCCCATATTGACAGAAAAACACAGAATTTTTGACATTTTTGCAGATTTATTAAAAAAGAAAAACTGAAATATCACATGGTCATAAGTATTCAGACCCTTTGCTCAGTATTTAGTAGAAGCACCCTGTTGAGCTAATACAGCCATGAGTCTTTTTGGGAATGATGCAACAAGTTGTTCGCCCCTGCATTTGGGGATCCTCTGCCATTCCTCCTTGCAGATCCTCTCCAGTGCTGTCAGGTTGGATGGTAAACGTTGGTGGACAGCCATTTTCAGGTCTCTCCAGAGATGCTCAATGGGGTTTAAGTCAGGGCTCTGGCTGGGCCATTCAAGAACAGTCACGGAGTTGTTGTGAAGCCACTCCTTCGTTATTTTAGCTGTGTGCTTAGGGTCATTGTCTTGTTGGAAGGTGAACCTTCGGCCCAGTCTGAGGTCCTGAGCACTCTGGAGAAGGTTTTCGTCCAGGATATCCCTGTACTTGGCCGCATTCACCCTTCCCTCGATTGCAACCAGTCGTCCGGTCCCTGCAGCTGAAAAACACCCCCATAGCAGGATGCTGCCACCACCATGCTTCACTGTTGGGACTGTATTGGACAGGTGATGAGCAGTGCCTGGTTTTCTCCACACATACCGCTTAGAATTAAGGCCAAAAAGTTCTATCTTGGTCTCATCAGACCAGAGAATCTTATTTCTCACCATCTTGGAGTCCTTCAGGTGTTTTTTAGCAAACTCCATGCGGGCTCAGGGTCTGAGGAGAAGGTGAGAGGAGCCAGTGAAAACATTTTACAGGTGATATACACACTGACTTGGTGTCAATCTTCAAGAGGCTGAGGAGTTTTGGGAGGGTCAGGAGTATTTGTTGCAGCCATCTGTGTGCTTTTTTTTATTATTATTCTTTAATGATTCCTTTTTAAAAGAAATGAAAAAACAAAACATGTAACCATTTTTCATTACTCTCATCCTAAATGCATTTACCCTTTTATTGTGTATGTTTTTCATATACATCTTCCCTGATTTGTAAAACCTGTGTTAAAGTTGCTGCTGCTGAAGGGGGTCTGAATACTTTCCGTACCCACTGTATCACAGCTTGTAGTCAGAGTTCAGTGACGCTCACACTTTAATGTTTGCCTGCCCACTTTAATGCTATAGCTAAAGAAATGCATGGCAGTTGACCTAAGGGGATTTTCATCATGCCTGGTTAAGCATGAGGTATTTACCTACCTGTCAGTGGAATCAATGGGCCATGAACTAAATGTACAGTAGTAGCCATGGCATACTGTAAGTATGCCATTCTGCATCCATGCCATTTATTATACTAGTCCTACAAGGTCAATGAAAGAGAGTCACTTAAAGGCTACTAGAACAACATTTAGTCACAAGAAAAAGTAATGGTGCTGTTTGTAGTTTTCTGCATAAATGTGATCTGATCATCAAAATCACAAATATCAAAAAATATTTCTAAGCTGATAAAACGCAGTCATGGTCTTTCATGTCTTTATTGAACAGGCCCATTAAACATACAAAGTGATGGTGGAAAAAGTCATGGTAGTCCGAGGCTTCTGATGTAACTAAATGTCAACTTGAGTCAGGTGTTAGCAAACCTGGAGTCCAGTCAGTGAAACAAGAATGGAGGTGTGGTTTACAACTACAGTGACTTATAAAAACACTCAAAACAGTGTCTCTGTGCTATTAACAAGCAGCATCAGCTGATGTGAGCCATGCCTTGCAAAAAAGAGATCTCAGAAGACCTACAATCAAGAATTGGTGATTTGCATGTAGCTGGAAATGGTTGCAGAGACATCTCAAAGACTTAAGTTATTGATCACTCCACAGTTAGACATACTGTCTATAAATGGAGATGGTTTGGTATTGTGGCTACTTTCCATAGAAGTGGGCACCCAGCCAAGATCACTCCAAAAGGCACATAGCTCAGTGAGGTAAAAAAAAAAAAAAAAAGTAAGAGCTAAAGACTTAAAAGATCCATTTGAGTTGGTTAACACCTCTCTTCATGAGTCAACCATGGACACCTAGGAATAAGTCATTGCTCACCAAAAACAATATTGCAGCACGGCTGAAGTTTGCCAAAGACCACCTTGACACTCCACTATACCACTGGGAAAACATTCTGTGGACAGATGAAACAAAGGTTGAATTGTTTGGGAAGACCACACAGCACTGTGTATGGCATAAAAAGAGAACCACGTGACAAAATGGAACCATCACCTCAACAGTGAAGTATGGTGGAAGGAAGCAGCATGATTTGGGACTGCTTTTCTGCCTCTGGACCTGGGCCTCTTGCCATTGTGGAGGGGCAGATGAATTCCCAAGTTTATCAAGGTATTCTACAGGATAATGTCAGGGTGGCTGATGATGATCTTACTTAAACATTACTGACTCCTGTAGATGGACATAAGAAAATTCTTTAGAAGAGGCCAAGGCTGGAAAGAAGTTAGGAAAGATGAGGGTAAGAGAGGTAAGACTTGGCTGTAGTTGGTAAGCAAGTTAAGATTAGTTTAGTTAGCTAGTATGTAACCATGTTGAATTTGAAATAAATTAGACCTCTGTACATTAATGCATATGATGAGTTGGACTATTCTTAAAATGTTGTTTATCAGTGTACTGCATGAAATAAAATGAATGTTTTACAAATATATCTCACGTAGACCTCTATCTTAAGGTTGGACTAATCATTCTGAATGTAATAAATATAATATTTGATGCTCTTGTCATGCAGCCCAAATGATGTTTGTTATATGCACATTTAACAAACAGATTAACTTGATGCAGGAGGGGAAAGTGTGGAGAATTATCTGCGTCTATGGAGATAAGTGTGTAACCACCAGCCATCCATTGCACAATAGAATTCTGAAGTAGGTGGAGCCTCATGGGGCCTTATGAGTTGTAAAAAATAATTAGTTTTTTAAAATTGATTTGTTGATAGATTAACTTGTTGTGAAAGTTTCAATTTGACAAATCAAACTGGGACTACTTGACAATGCAAAGAAAATGTGAAATATAGGGCCAGATTTCTATGTCATAAAAACTAAAATAAAAATGTTGAATGTTTGTAATTTATGTTATAATAAAGGTAATAATAATAAAGCATCATTTATATAGCACTTTACAACTCAGAATGGCCCAAAGTGCTGCACAGTAAAAACACATCTATAGACTAAAGCAATAATCAAACAATCAACCAATATTAAACAGTCAAAAAACATAGAACAACATGTACACAATGCCGTTTAAACAGATAAAACAAATTAAAGAGCAAAAGCCTGTTTAAAAAGGTGTTTTTTAAATGTGGATTTAAAAACCACTAACTCAGTAATAGACCTAATCTCAAGCTGTAATGAGTTCCAGAGTCTGGGGCCATAAACAGCAAATACGCGGTCACCCCATTTCTTAGATCGAGACTGTGGAGCCACTAAGGACAAATTTTTTGAAGAGCGCAGGGCTCTGCGACGAACATAAATGGATAGAAGTTCAGACAGATAAAGTGGAGCAAGGCCATATAAGGCTTTAAAAACAAATAAAAGAATCTTAAACTCAATTCTAAAATGTACAGGCAACCAATGTAACGTGCGAAGAATAAGTGTAATATGGGCATACCTGGGAGTGTTGGACAATAGCCGGGCCACCGCATTTTGGACCAGTTGAAGTTTCCTCAACAAAGATTGCGATACACCAGCATAAAAGGCATTCCAATAGTCTAATCTTTAAGTAATAAAAGCATGAATTGCTTTTTCTAGGTCTCCTTGGGGTAAGAAGGGCTTAACCTTTGTTAAAAGTCTAAGGTGAAAGAAACTGGTCTTGACAACTCCTCTGATCTGCTTATCAAAAGTAAAACCAGTATCAAATATCACTCCCAGGTTTCTTACCATGTCTGTGAATATAGGCGTAGGGGCCAAGAAACTGGGTACACCTGCAGCTGGTTTGGGGCTGATAAGGATATATTCCATCTTATTTTCATTTAAATGAAAAAAATTCTGGGCAAGCCAATTCTTGATATCCCGAATACAGTCGTGCAATGGACCAAGTGCATTTGGGTCGAAAAATACCAGTGGCATATAAACCTGAATGTCATCCATGTAGAAATGGAAATAAACATTGTGCCTGGATATAATTGATGCAAGCGGTGAGATATATAAAGAAAAGAGTAAGGGTGCAAAGGTCGACCCTTGAGGAATGCCAGCAGTAAGATGGGCTGTGTTGGAGATAAAATCATCAGTTATGACAGAGAAGGTTCTGTTTCTCAAAAAAGAACTAAACCAGTTTAGAACCGTGGCCTTCAGCCCAACTCGGTGTTCCAGTGTCGATAATAAAACAGCATGATTGACAGTATCAAATGCTGCCGATAAATCTAATAGAGCTAAAATAACGGGGCGCTTGGCGTCGAGAGCCATGGTGATGTCATTATGGACCTTAAGCAAGGCAGACTCTGTGTTATGGCGGGACTTAAATCCTGACTGGAATTTGTCTGCAATGTCCAAACGATCAAGGTGTGACTGTAGCTGAGTGAGGACAACTTTTTCCAATACTTTAGATAAAAAAGGTAGTGAAGAAATTGGGCAGAAATTTGCCGAATCAGACGGATCGAGATTGGGTTTATTAGGAAGAGATCTCACTACGGCATGTTTAAGAGCGGTAGGGACAAACCCGAGCTGAGAGAAGAGTTAATAAGAGTGACCAAGGCAGGCCCGACTGTGTCGATAGCCTCCTTAATAATCCTAGCTGCGAGTAAATCCAGAGGGGAGGAAGTAGGCTTAATCTGCGACACAATTATTTTAAGTTGATGCAGAGAGATCGGACAAAAGGAACCCAATGTATGAAGCGCCTGAGATGCAGGCAATAGATAAGGTGAAGACGTGAGACTGTTTTGCCTAATATTCATGACTTTATCAATAAAATGTCTCAGAAATTGATTACAATTCGACACCAAGCCCTCAGTGGCCAATGAAGCATGAGGATTAATCACCGAATTAATGGTGTTGAACAAAACTTTTGGGTGTTGACTATTATTCACAATAATATTAGATAGCTATTGGCTTTTAGCATCTGTTACAGCTTTCTGATATGAGAAACATATAGTCCATCTTTCTTCCATTTCCGTTCTGCCTTCCTGCACTGTCTACATAGAGCGCGGGTGGTGTCGTTCAACCATGGGTCAGCAGTATTTCTAGCCCTCCTTACCACAAAGAGAGTGATGGACTCCATAATCCTAAAACAAGTAGAATCAAATAAGGAGAGGAGAGCAACAGGGCATGCAGGGAGGTTCTCAGCCCCTGTGGAGTAAAACTCAGAAGTAGAGAAGGCAGCAGCAAAATCCAGTGCCGTAGAGGAAGTGATGATCCTATGACGCTGGCCGGAGGTCGTTGTTCTGGGAACACTTGTCAATGCCAGAACTTCAAAGTGGATGAGAAAGTGATTGGTGATGGCCAGATTAGATACATCCCTGACACTTTTAGATACAACCGGTTCTTTTATCTGAAGGCCCCAAGAAGTCACACTCAGGAAACAGGAATCAGCTTTACGTAGATTTATTTTCTTCTGGTTAAATGCATAAATAAGTGTTGTTCTGGAAACTATAGATAAGATACTGTTAATTTATGCTACTTAACAGACGTGAAGTCTGACGGGCTTGAACTGGTCACTCATGTCTGAAACATGTGTAAGGGATTTTTACAACAGAATCAGGGAAGTAAGTGAAACAATTAACTGCATGTCCACTTTCAGTTAGAGAGAAACGCCTGAAAATAACACACACACAAACACACACACTGCTTATGCGAACATTCTAGAATATTTACATGAAACGTTCCACCCATGTACAGGGCAGTCCCAGCCCGAGAAGATAAATGTGAATTATTTTTGATTATCTAGGCTCTTGGGACTTGTTCATCTCACAGAGCCCAGCGCTGTAATAACTCTGCATTTAACCAGAAGAAAATAAATCTACGTAAAGCTGATTCCTGTTTCCTGAGTGTTACTTCTTGGGGCCTTCAGACAAAAGAACCGGTTGTATCTAAAACAGTACAGTCAGGAGTTCCCCAAAGTCATTTATAAAATCCTTAGCTTTCGGAGGGCGATATATTAAAGCACATAATGTAAGGCGGTGTAGGGTTAAGACAAAAATTTGAAGTTCAAAACTGGGAAAGTCTCTAAAGGGAAACTGTTAGGATAACTCGAACACAGAGATGAGCGAGCGGAAAGAAGACGGACCCAGGTAGCTGGCTTCGGTGCAAGCAGTGATATTTATTTACAGTGCGATACAGTGCAATAATTAGAGAAGTGATGTACAGTGCCTTGCGAAAGTATTCGGCCCCCTTGAACTTTGCGACCTTTTGCCACATTTCAGGCTTCAAACATAAAGATATAAAACTGTAATTTTTTGTGAAGAATCAACAACAAGTGGGACACAATCATGAAGTGGAACGAAATTTATTGGATATTTCAAACTTTTTTAACAAATAAAAAACTGAAAAATTGGGCATGCAAAATTATTCAGCCCC
>NW_018127921.1:5001062-5006568 GCF_001952655.1 Monopterus albus | reverse complement strand
GGCAGGTAGGTCGGATAGTATAATCAGTGTAAGGAAGCAGACTAGAGTGAGGAAAGGAAGAGAGGCAGGTGCAGCCGGGCAAACCTGACAGAAACGGGTGACATTTTAGGGTCGACTTTAAGACCATAGCCAGTCCGCCCCCTCTACCAGCCAGTCGTGGCATATTAAAAAAATGCATAATCAGCCGGTAGCAACTCAGAAAAGAGGCTATTGTCGCCTTGTTTCAACCAAGTTTCAGTGATAAAAAACATGTCCAAGTGATGTGAACAAATAAGATCATTAAGAATAAAAGTCTTGTTGTTAAGGGATCTAAAGTTTAGAAGAGCAAACTGAAGCGGACTAGGTTTGTCCAGGGCAGAGTCATATCGAGCCACTGGGTGAAGATTAGTCGGGTTGCGACACTGGTCCGAGCTTCTCACCAGCCGGCAGTGTGGGCGAGGGGGGTCAGCATCTTTGCCAACCGGTACGAGAAAGCGATAGTTGTAGGTCAGGCTCCAGCTTGAATCTTGGCGGCCATGCTCAAGGAGGTGCTCCCTCCACCATGGTGAGTTCAGGCCTGCTTTCAATCTTACATGGAGTCCAGCTCTCCTGCCGCGTCACCTCCAACGAGGCCTACCTGGAAGAGGGCCAGTACGCCGCCAAAGGAAGGAAGGTATAGCCGCCGGTGGTGATAGTTCGAATTGATAGGCTTGGCGAATGCTGGAAGATCCAAACAATGAGTTGCGTATATCCAGGAGCGTCAAATGATCGTAAACTAAAATAGAAACAACAGAAACAACATCAAGTATCAAAAAACAGCACATCCATAGGAGAAACAGATGGCGAGCCCATGACAACGGCGCCATCTTGTTCCAGCCCGGCTGGTTCTCAGCCATATTATGTATTATGTCGAGTATTATGTTGAGTATTTTCATACATTTTTACCTTCACCAGTTTCAGTAGCAGCAGTATGGTAAAAATGGTAAATGGTCTTATACTTATAGCGCTTTTCTATGCATTGCAGGGCTTTCACACTATTTAGTCATTCACCCATTTGCACTCCCAAGCACTCACACATTCACACACCAGTGACATCATTGGGAGCTACTGGGGAGTCTTGCTCAAGGATACTTTGACATGTGGACTGGACAAGCTGGGAATCAAACGGCTAATCTCCCGGTTAGGAGACAACCCACCCTACCTCCTGAGCCACAGCCGCCCCCAAGTATGGCAGTGGAATAGTGGGCTAAGAAAGGGAAGTTCATATAGCACAATGTATAGCACATTTCATTCATGCAGCAGAGATTCAAGAAAAATTGTTGTGTGATTTGAGTAATGGGGGCCTGTGCCCCAGTAGAGCTTTATGTCTTGCAACGCCCCTGCTTCGGAGATGCAAAATCCGCCTTTTGGAGTGGCCCAATCAGAGCCCAGATCTCAACTCAATAGAGATGCTGTGGAATGACCTCAAGAGCACCATTCACACTAGACGTCCTAAGAATATGGCTGCGTTGAAGCAGTTCTGCCAGGAAGAATGGTCCAAAATTCCTCTTGAAGCACTTGCTTGAGCTTATTGCTGCCAAGGTGGGTCAGCCAGTTATTAAACCAGTTTCCACTACTTTTTCTGTCATCACTTTGTATGTCTAATGGGCGTGTTCAATAAAGACATGAAAGATCATGACTGTTTTTGTTTTATCAGCTTAGCAATACAATCAATACTTATACATGGTTGTAAAATAACTCTGTCCCCACTACAATATAAATATTTTTTGCATAATCAATACAAACACCTATCCTGAATGATGTTATCACCACATATGATTTGGATGTGTTTTTCATCACAAAAACCTGGCTAAAACGAGGGGTTAACACCTTGTTCTCCGAGCTCTTACCGGCTGACTATTTATTTCTTAATTCCCCATGTCTCGCTGGTTTAGGCGGTGGCCTGGCATTTGTTTTTAAGCCAACTTTAAAATGTCGCCTCCTGCCCAACATGGCCTTTTCTATCTTCGAGGTACAAACTTTTGTTTTATCCCTGCACAATGCTGGAAGATCCAAACAATGAGTTGCGTATATCCAGGAGCGTCAAATGATCGTAAACTAAAATAGAAACAACAGAAACAACATCAAGTATCAAAAAACAGCACATCCATAGGAGAAACAGATGGCGAGCCCATGACAACGGCGCCATCTTGTTCCAGCCCGGCTGGTTCTCAGCCATATTATGTATTATGTCGAGTATTATGTTGAGTATTTTCATACATTTTTACCTTCACCAGTTTCAGTAGCAGCAGTATGGTAAAAATGGTAAATGGTCTTATACTTATAGCGCTTTTCTATGCATTGCAGGGCTTTCACACTATTTAGTCATTCACCCATTTGCACTCCCAAGCACTCACACATTCACACACCAGTGACATCATTGGGAGCTACTGGGGAGTCTTGCTCAAGGATACTTTGACATGTGGACTGGACAAGCTGGGAATCAAACGGCTAATCTCCCGGTTAGGAGACAACCCACCCTACCTCCTGAGCCACAGCCGCCCCCAAGTATGGCAGTGGAATAGTGGGCTAAGAAAGGGAAGTTCATATAGCACAATGTATAGCACATTTCATTCATGCAGCAGAGATTCAAGAAAAATTGTTGTGTGATTTGAGTAATGGGGGCCTGTGCCCCAGTAGAGCTTTATGTCTTGCAACGCCCCTGCTTCGGAGATGCAAAATCCGCCTTTTGGAGTGGCCCAATCAGAGCCCAGATCTCAACTCAATAGAGATGCTGTGGAATGACCTCAAGAGCACCATTCACACTAGACGTCCTAAGAATATGGCTGCGTTGAAGCAGTTCTGCCAGGAAGAATGGTCCAAAATTCCTCTTGAAGCACTTGCTTGAGCTTATTGCTGCCAAGGTGGGTCAGCCAGTTATTAAACCAGTTTCCACTACTTTTTCTGTCATCACTTTGTATGTCTAATGGGCGTGTTCAATAAAGACATGAAAGATCATGACTGTTTTTGTTTTATCAGCTTAGCAATACAATCAATACTTATACATGGTTGTAAAATAACTCTGTCCCCACTACAATATAAATATTTTTTGCATAATCAATACAAACACCTATCCTGAATGATGTTATCACCACATATGATTTGGATGTGTTTTTCATCACAAAAACCTGGCTAAAACGAGGGGTTAACACCTTGTTCTCCGAGCTCTTACCGGCTGACTATTTATTTCTTAATTCCCCATGTCTCGCTGGTTTAGGCGGTGGCCTGGCATTTGTTTTTAAGCCAACTTTAAAATGTCGCCTCCTGCCCAACATGGCCTTTTCTATCTTCGAGGTACAAACTTTTGTTTTATCCCTGCACTGTCCTATTTTATGTGCAGTCATTTATCGCCCCCCTAAATCTAAGGACTTTATCCACGAACTGGGAGAGTTTTTGGCCGTGTTTACTTCACAGGCTGTCTGTTGATTTCTGGGGACTTTAACCTTCAAGGTAACCACCTTCTTAATGATTTTAACATTTTATTGGACTCATTTGACCTGTGTCAGTCAGTGGTATGTCCCACCCACACTCGGGGGGGCATGTTAGATCTCGTTATCTCTCGGCGTCTACCTGTTGTTATTAAGGATGTGTCAAATATAGGTATATATGATCACTTCCTTATTCGTTTTGAAGTTTTGCTACCGATTAGGCTGCCCAGACCGGTGGCCCCTCGGCTGCATCACAGGATTATTACTTCCTCTACCCCCTCTGACTTTGCAGCTGCATTCTTAGGTTTTGAATTCTATTCCTCTGTGGTTCAAGTCCTGCCCTGAGGTATTTTTCTCCTCGCTGAATTCGACTTTGGCCTGGATTATGGACTCCATTGCACCTCTCAGGACTAGAAGAGCTGGCAACATATCTTCTCCTTGGCTAAATGACACTACCCGGTCCTTGCGGAGGATCTGTAGGCAAGCCGAACGCAAGTGGAAAAAAGACGGATTGCATATCTCACTAGTTGTTAACCTCTGCACTTCAGTCTTCCCTCTATCTGACATGGCGAAAAATCTCGGTGTAATTCTTGATAGTGGTTTTACTTTTGAGAAACAGATTAGGGCAGTGGTTAAGTCGTGTTTTTTTCAACTAAGACACTTATCTAAGGTTAAACCTTTTTTGTCACAGGGAGATCTGGAGAAGGCTATTCATGCGTTTATTATTTCACGGTTAGATTATTGCAATGCTCTGTATGTTGGAGTTCCCCGGACTTTGCTTCAAAAACTACAACTAGTCCAAAATGCAGCAGCTCGGTTGCTATCTAACACCCCCAAGTTTGCTCATATCTCCCCTATTCTTCGTGCTCTTCACTGGCTTCCAATCCAATTTAGAATTAAATTTAAGATTTTATTGTTTGTTTTTAAGGCTATTCATGGCCTCGCACCTTCTTACTTATCTGACCTGTTGGCAATTTATGTGCCGTGGAGAGCTCTCCGCTCCGCTGAACATTTGAAACTGGCGGTCCCACGATCCTGCTATAAGAAATGGGGCGACCGTTCCTTTTCTATTTGTGGCCCCAGACTGTGGAATGCCATGCCGGTAGAACTACGGGCGGAAAGCGAACTAGTGGCCCTTAAGTCAGCCTTAAAGACTCACTTCTTTAAGCAGGCTTTTGAGGCCTAGCTTGTTTTGTTTTGTTGTAGCTTTGGTCTAGCAACAGTATTTCCTTATCTGTTTTATAGTCATTGTTTCATTTTGTTTTGTTTTTTTGTCAGAACTAGTGGCCTTTAAGTCAGCTTTAAAGCACTCTGGTGCTCCTGCGAGTTGGAGAGTGCTATATAAATAAAGTTTCATTATTATTATTATTATTATTATTACCTTATAATCCTTGAGAGGGAAGTGCATAGGACAGATAAACACCATAATGCTGTAAATCTATTTCTGGAGTTATGGCCCTAGAACCATCAAAAGGCAAGAAATATAATGAAATCTGCTACAAAGCACCACAAAGAACACCTTACCATTTTACTATTGAGCTGAAACATTATTTCTGACCAGCTATTGCACTGAATTGCATTATATTTTAAAGATATTCACTGAGAACATTTAACATGACAGGCAGAGAAAGTCAAAGTGATTTTGTGTGCTGTAATGTGTTGTATCCCAGGGAAGACAGTTTGCTCTACAGTATTCACTTTCTGTAATTGCTTCATCACAAATTGTCATGTAGTGCGCACATACAAGTCTGTATAGACATGCTTGGGTGTGTATATGACACAATAAAAAGATCACCTTTCATCAGAATTAATGTGACAGTTCTAGGTGAAAGGTCAGCCAATCAGAATCGCTGTCCTGTCCCTAACCCCGCCCCGAAATGAAGAATTTCCCACCATTGCCATCAAACAATATGACAAACATGGAACTTTTGACCTTCCTGCATGAGAAGAAGCTGGCAGAAATTTACCCCAACATGTGGGTTGTTTTGAGAATCTCTGCCACTCTTCCTGTTACAGTGGCTGGGGCTGGAAGAAGCTTTTCTTAGCTCAACACTATTTAA
>NW_018127921.1:4988040-5000784 GCF_001952655.1 Monopterus albus | reverse complement strand
CAAAAGTATTCAAATAAGGCACAGTCATTCGGTGACAGAAATGGCGTCATGTCCATGAAGCGATCCAACACTGAATGTGGGGTTTTCCAATGAACCCTCAAAATGTCCTGCGAAGCCTGGCTGGAAATATTCAACAAATGGGGAGATGAAATCACCGGACTGTTTCATGCGAGTTAAGAATGGCAATAAATGGTTCTGCTGAAAAGAGTCCAGTTCGCCTAGCCAAGCCCCTTCCCCCAGGGGAATAAATAGGGGCCTTGGTTTTTAGCATTCTGACAACTATGGCTTCTTTCCATACGCCTCCACCAACTCCTCCATCCGCACCTGCTTCATTGTTGGGGACAGAATCAGATGATTACCCCTGTTATGAGTGCTCTAGTGATGACACCGATGATGATGAGGAGGAACCGTTTTGTACCACCCAGAGGGGTTCTGACGAAGGCCTTGCCACAATCCCCGAGGAGACCGATGGCGATGAATTGGATTGGGCCTATGCTCAAGCTGTTTTTGGACATGATAAAATCCCTTGTGACTCGTGTCTTGCACGTAGCAATTTGTGAATTCAACGAATTTCTTTGCTACGGATGCCAAACGTCTCACCCCAGTCAAATCCAACACAGCTGTCTCTTTGGGGTCCCCTACTTTTTTCTGGAAAAGCATTACGAGGCGTTGAAGAAACGTGTGCTGACAAACCATTTCATCATCGCTGCACTAAAGTTGCTGGGAAAATACAATATCACAGCGTCTGAGGAGAAGGTGAGAGGAGCCAGTGAAAACATTTTACAGGTGATATACACACTGACTTGGTGTCAATCTTCAAGAGGCTGAGGAGTTTTGGGAGGGTCAGGAGTATTTGTTGCAGCCATCTGTGTGCTTTTTTTTATTATTATTCTTTAATGATTCCTTTTTAAAAGAAATGAAAAAACAAAACATGTAACCATTTTTCATTACTCTCATCCTAAATGCATTTACCCTTTTATTGTGTATGTTTTTCATATACATCTTCCCTGATTTGTAAAACCTGTGTTAAAGTTGCTGCTGCTGTCTGTATGCTTATTTTCATTTATCCTTTTTGTATTATTCTTTAATGCTTCTTTTAAAAAAACAAATGAAAAAACAAAACATGTAACCACTTTTCATTACTCTCATCGTAATTGCGTTTACCCTTTTGTTGCATATAATGTTTTTCATATATTACTGATGTGCATTCACCCATCTACTGTATATATCTTTGTTGTTTTTTTTTTAAACATGACTGTGTGTGCGTGTGTTGTTTTTTTCATATATGATTGGTGTGTTCAATAAAAAAAAAAGTTTCGTGAATGAAAACGCACACCTACATATAATGATGTTAACAGAGAATAAGGGTTCAGAGAAGGGTGTTATGCTCTGGGGTAAACATGCCTGAAAATTTACTATAACCCTGCTCATCCCGGTAGCTATGAAGGGGTGGGGGGTTTACATAGAGCAGTAGGACAGGAGTCTGGAAAGAAAATAAGCATGGATCATATCAAACAATTTTTAGCAAAACAGGATGCTTACACCTTACACAAACCCGTAAGGATATGCTTTCCCAGAAACAGAGTATTTGTATCGAGGCCTCTCAATTTCAGGCCAATCTCTGCAACATGCAGGCAGTGTCCTCTTATAACGATGGATACAGGTTTCTGTTAACTGTGATCAATGTTTTCTTTAAAAAAGCCTACGTTAGACCTATTAAAAATAAAGGCGCTAAAAAGGTGACCGAGGCTTTTGCCTCTATTCTAGATGAGAGCGGTGTTCCTAAAGTGATTCAGATGGATCTAGGAAAAGCATTTTACAAGTTGTTTAAGGCTCTAATAAAAAAAAAACATAACATAGAACACTTTAGCACATCCAGCGAGGTCAAGGCCTCGGTCACTGAATGATAAAATAAAACTTATATAAGACAAATTATATCACTACTTTACGGGTAACAACACCCTCAGATATCTGGATGTTCTACAACTGATTGTAGAGAGTTACAATCACAGCTGTCATTCCAGTATTAAAATGACCCCTGCGCAGGTGACCTCTGAAAACGTTTTAGAGGTTTCAGAACCTGTACAGCTCCCTCTGCATCATAAAAACAAGTTAAAGATGAACTTTAAGCTCGGAGACCTTGTAAGAATCTCCAAACTGAGAGGAGTGTTTGACAAGAAGTATACCCAGGATTTCACAGATGAAATCTTTAAAATAAGCAAGTGTATTCTGAGGATCCCTCCCGTGTGCAAACTTTGCGATTATGATGACAAACCTGTGGAAGGATCCTTTTATGAATCAGAATTGCAAAAAGTGATAATGTCTAAAGACAAAGCCTTCCAGGTGGAAAAAGTCTGGGTTGATGTAAGACAGGAGGGGTCCCGCACGTGTTGGTTAAATGGAAGAACTGGCCTGAAAAGTTCAACAGTTATGTGAGAGCCTCGGACGTGGTAAATGTATAAAACATGGAGAACTCATGTTTTTACATCACCCTACCGTCCAACGCTAGCACGAGCATGTTTGAGGTTAACACCGCTTCTCAATTTCGCAAAGATCTGGTGCAGCATATTGATTTAAAAGGACAGTGGCAAGTTGCGCTGACAGATCTGTCCTACCCACACACATGGTTAACGGTGCCTCAGGGTGCGGACTGGTTTAAATGGATGGATACCTGGCAATCAGGGGTTCCTGAAAACCCCGAGTTCCCCCTCCCTCTGGACACAAAGAAATACAAGGTACACCACAAACAGTTCGGATACAGATCTGGGGATAAATACATCATTGTGAATCAACTGAATTCTCATTTTAGAAGGCTTAAAGTAGACTTCGGTCTGAACTATGATGAATATAAACCTGTTTTTATGTGGACGGGTAGCGGGCGTTACAAAGTAGAATTTCCAGAACCAACAAATTACATACTGGGCTTGGAAAGAGAGATGGTTTTCAGCAGGGCCTGGAACACACCCCTCGCCTTACCCATCCGATTTAAAAGCTGGGTTTTATCATCTATACTGTTATCCTGATATTGTGAGGCATCAGGTGGTCGGTGACACGTACGCTCCTCTCCTACATTGTGTGATGGATAGGAACGAGGTTGGTCCTGTTCCTTCTCCTGCCCAGGCCGATACAGACTTCGAGCTGTCCTGAGTTTATTCTCCTGAGCAGACAGGATTCTGCTCTCACTGGAGATGAACACATTATTTACCACAGCGGGTTATCGGACTTCCTGTCAGTCTGACGGCATGTTCACAATATTCTGACCTCTGTTGTCTTCAGCTGGCAGTGTCGGTGTGGTCGGTCAGGGCTGAGTTCAGTGTTCAACAGCAGAGTCCACCTAAACAGCAGCCGTGAAAGGAATAAACCAACTGTCACATGTGACAGTTTAAAAGTCATCAGCTTTTGAACTGTTGGTCTGACAAATCAAGTAAATAAAAATTTATGCTTTTGGGCTCTGACACTGTCTGCCAGTTTTTTTCATGTTTTAAAGATGAAACATTGAATCAGTTTGACGTAAAATAACAGTAGCAGATCAGTAATGGTAGCTGCACCTGAATTCGATCATTGGCACTAGAGTAAGATCCAAGATAAAAGCTGCTTTGCGCCACCTCCAGATGTCAGCTGGCAGTGAAGCCACAGCAGAATACTGTGAACATGCTCACTGGACTTGATGGTGCTGTGCTGAGCAGAGCTGTGGGCCATGTCCCAGGTTGCTGGTTCAGATCCCTGCAGGACTGTGCACAGTGGCTGACGGTGGCCAGGACTCGTCCCTCACACTGTGGAAGTCAGAGTGTGACCTCTGTGGGAGTGAGCTGTGAAATCCAGTGAATCCTCAGACCTTTTTGAATCTCAGATAAAAGCAGTGAAATGGAGGATTAATCCTCCTGTGCTCTGTTTATCCGTCAGCGCCTTACTTTTCTATTCACCCCCTTTCTCGGGGAGTCTTGGTGCTGTAGCGGTTCACCTCACATCAATTTGTTTTTTACTGAAAGCTGCCCAGGGTATTACAACTCCTACAGGAGAACTGTATTAAAAACAGATGGCTGCTTGCTTGTTTAAAGCCTCAGCGACACAGCAGATGGACATTATGACCTTTAAAGACATTGTGGGTAAAACCAGATTTCCTAACATTCTTTTTTTCTAAACCTTTGTAGCAACCAACCAGGAAGAAACCAACTTCACCAGATACCTCTGACCACAAACGTCTGTAACTGAACCGCAAACCCCTCAGACCTCAGCTGCGTTTCCTCCATGTTCGTTTAGCCAAAGAAAACTTGACTTCATCAGGTTCGTTCACAATGCAGCATTTAGGTGTCACTTGTTTAAGTGGAAATCGTCAGGTTCTAACATTTTCCTCACTGTTTCAGAGAGTTGTCTGTACTGCAAACCGCAGCTGGAGAGAGTGAAGTCAGCATATGTTTGCAAAATGTAAACAAATATAGACTCAAAAACAGGGAATCCATTGCAACATTACACTTCCTGGTTCTGGTAAAACTGCTGATACAAGTGCAGACATTTGAGGTTTAATGCATCGTCCTCCAAAAGTCTTTGTAGTTTTAAGACAAACTTCTCAATGAAAATGAAAACCAAGGTTCCAAGTTGGGCGCCATTTACGTCAGTCAAATGTGGCACCGCTGGTTAAGTAGGTTATTACAAGAAACTTTGAAAAGGCTTAACCTTCACTGTTTAATACACAGATCCCTCAGGTGATGGTCTGTTGTTCTTTCATTATTAAAATATCTCATTTTTTGCTGCTCTGGTTTTTCATTTGTCATTAATCATGTGTAAACCAGCTGCCTGATCACAGGGATCCATCGCCCAACTAATGAGGCTGTGTTTTAGTCTAAATATTAATTTGCAAAGGACTCTTTTTTTTTTTTTTTTTTTTAAACATGACTGATGTGTGTGTGTGTGTGTGTGTGTGTGTGTGTGTCATGTTTTTTTCATATATGATTTATGTGTTTTTTTTTAAAAAAACCTGTGTGTTCAATAAAAGTTATATCCTTTACCTCTGCAGGCACTTGTGGTCCATAGCAGTAGTGCTGCCATACAGTACAATAGTGATGCAGCTGGTCAAGATGCTCTCGACGATGCAGCTGTAGAAGTTGCTGAGGATCCTAGGTGACATGCTAAAACTCCTCAGCTTCCTCAGGAAGTACAGCCACCGTTGGGCCTTCTTGACCAGCTGTGTGGTGTTAAGTGTCATCCCCGCCTGTGATGCGACCTATCAATTTCAGGCCGATCTCTGTGACATGCAGGCCGTGTCCTCTTATAACGATGGATACAGGTTTCTGTTGACTGTGATCGATGTTTTCTCTAAAAAAGCCTACGTTACACCTATTAAAAATAAAGGCGCTAAAGAGGTGACCGAGGCTTTTGCCTCAATTCTAGATGAGAGCGGTGTTCCTAAAGTGATTCAGATGGATCTAGGAAAAGAATTTTACAACAAGTTGTTTAAGGCTCTGATCAAAAAACATAGCATAGAGCGCTTTAGCACATCCAGCGAGGTCAAGGCCTCGGCCATTGAACGATACAACAAGGCTTCCCATGTAGAAACTTTGCGATTATGATGACAAACCTGTGAAAGGATCCATTTATGAATCAGAATATTTTAATATTTTAAAATGAAACTATTTGTAAGAATACTGTGAGAAAAAATGGTTCAATAAAACTCCTTTATTCATTTAAAACAGGAAAAAATGGTCATTTGTTTTTAATTTAAGAAACATGAACCCAGCGAGGGGATAACGATACAAAACATCTTTTTTTCTTATTATTATTATTCAAAGAGTAGTTATGATCTTGCTCTCCCGGGGGTGGCAGTCCGGAACATTTCTTTCTCACGGTGCTCCATATGGGTGGACTTCCGGGCGAACTGAAGTCAGTATCCAGGACAGGCCGCGAGGGGGCCTCCCCCGTCTTTGTAGGTCGCATCTGTCCGCAAGCCTGTTTATTAGGCACGAAGGGCAGGGGTATATTAATTTTCGATAAGGAATGCAGAAAAGAGTCCCATCCCACAGGCCTGTGAGACGTCTGGCGCATGACATACAAATGTTGAATCTGATCCATCATTTGTGAGCCACGCACTGGATCCCCTTTGAAAATAAATTCCCCCGTATTGCTCCATCTCCTGGGCCCTCCTGGACTGACATTTTCTGTAGAATGTACCTGGCTTTCTTATCTTAACGTGGGTTAACATTTGTCAGCACATTTTGAATTATTTTATCATAGGAGGGTCTCTCATCGCCCCCTGTGGCTGCTGCTGCTGGCAGGTCAGCCTGTAAAGCCAGGGTAATTTCGCAAGTCTGTCCCCTCTTCTGTTTTTCCAAGTTAACGTAATGGTGTAAAAGCATGGTGGATCTTTTAATTTTTTTGTCAGGCGTAAGATTCTTTTGTTCTAAAACGTTTCTCATTTGTTCATCCAAGTCACTCTCCACCCTCTCTCTGATGTCCTTACCGACATCGTGGAAATGATTCAGGTGCTCCTGAGACACAAGATACATTTTTTTGGAGGCCATGTACCTTTTTTTTTTAGCCTCTGTTCACCAAACCACCCAAGACCTGGCCTATGATAAGCAGCACTGCTGTGAGCAGAGGGAGCAGAAACCCTTCTTTCTGAATAAGTCTCTTCTTTTTCACTAAAGCCGTCTTTTTATCAGCCAGGGTTTTGAGACTTTTCCTCTGCCTCTTTATCTTATTGTATTGATTGGCTGAAAGAGCGATATGGCCTTTGAGGACATTAAATGCTAGTTCACAGATGGTTTTAACCAGGTCAGGTGAACAGCCCTCGAGAATGGCCCAGCACCGATGCGGGGTGCTGGACACTAATGCCTTCAATAGAGGCAAGTTTCGTTTTAAGCGTTCAGTCATGTTTATTAGCGATTCTTCCAGGGAGATACGCACAGGTGCGCTCGTGAGGTAGCAGACCCGTTCTCAGTCTGAGATGGTCTGAGCAGGAGGGGGTTAAGTCAAGCAGTAAATAACCGTGGGGGTCCTTTGTGGCATCTTCATAACTTTCCATAAAATAAGCTTTCTGCTTGGGGAAAATTTGATGAGCTAGTATAGACGTTTGCAGTTTATCGCGTGCATTTTTAAATAAAATGTGTGTACTGTTTAGGCTCAGAGTTCTGCTGTATTTCCCTTTCTGAAAAATATTCTGCATTAAAAACATAACGGACATCTGTCGATGGTGACGATATTGAGTAAAGATTTTAACCACCTCTGGATGTTCCAAGGCCTCAAAAATAACATCGTCCAAAATGACAAGATGTTTCAGACCGCAAGGAAATGAATCATGAGGGCAAACCTTCCACAAATTTTATTCCTTTATTCATCTTTTGGAAATCACCTTACACTGGTTGAAACGAGATGTAGATCCACACAATATTATCTGGTACAACATCCATCATATATTTACATTTTTCCAAAAACATTTTTACAAAGAACGTTTTTCCAGCACCGCTGGGTTCCACAATCAAACATGAGAATGGGGCCTTTAACCCCGGGCTAAAATTCAGCTCCTTCATCATCAGAGACATGAATGAGTGAGCAATTTCTTTTTAGTAACCAAAAGGTAAACTCGAGCCTCCTGGAAGTAGGCGTCTTTTGTCAAACACAACCCTAAATCTTTTATCCACTGAGGTGTTTTTTAAACAAGACGTCTTTTTGTCATGGGTAATGTTATGCTGAAGAGCCGTCAAGATTTCACCCTCTGCCTTTTCAATATAGTTTTCCACTAAATCCTTGACCGAATCGAAATTGATGCACTGGCAACACTTATATGATTGAGTGATGGCCTTGGCCTTGATTTCCACCTTGCCGTCTCTCATTTAATATCCGTAACTTTTAGGACCTGCTGGCACTGGACAAAAGTAATGACATAAAGGACACCGCTCAGCTTCTTTTAATTTTTATCAGCGGGATTAATGACAATTTTGAGATAACGGAGGAGTTTTTGACCATGGAATCCCTAAAGGGGAAAACGCGGGGAGAGGACTTGTATGACAGAGTGTCAGGGGTCATCGAGAGGCACAAGCTACCTTGGAGTATGCTTGCCAACGTTACCACAGATGGATCACCAAATCTGACTGGAAAAAAACGTCGGGCTGCTCAAAAGTATCCAGGAGAGGGTGAAAGAGGACAACCCTAAGCAGGAGGTAATTTTCCTACACTGCATAATCCACCAGGAAGCACTGCGTAAATCCGTATTGCAGCTTGACCACGTAGTGAAGAGAGTTGTAAAGCTTGTTAACTTTATTCAAGCAAGGGGACTTCAGCATCGTCAGTTTATTATGTTTCTTGAAGAAACTGATGCTGATCACCAGGACTTGCTTTATCACTATAATGTCCACTGGTTAAGTTTGGGGAAAGTATGTTGAGTGTGGGAGCTCAAACAGGAGATAGCTCATTTTTGGAGCTACTTGAGAAAGCTGATGATTTTCCTGAGTTGACTGTCGTGCACGAAATGTTCACAAACGTCAGAACCTTCAAAACCAAGCTAGCTTTATTCTCAAAGCAAATGTCAAATAAGTCATCTGCTCATTTCCCCACACTGGCTACGCTGAAAGAGGCTCCTCGACATGTGAACAAATACAGGAAATCACTAGACGACCTGCACGGAGAATTCTGCCGTCAGTTCTCTGATTTTAGAAAAACTGACAAGTCACTTCAGCTGGTGTCATGTCCCTTCACACAAGACCCTGAAACGGCGCCACAGGAGTTGCAGTTGGAACTGATTGATCTCCAATGTGACACCGTCTTAAAGAAGAAGTTCAACTCTCTTAAACTGGATGAGTTTTATGCTTCATTAAGTGCAGCCAAATATCCAAACATCCAGAAGATGGCACAGAGGATGCTGGTGTTGTTTGGCTCTACCTATGTGTGATGAACAGACTTTTAGTGTGATGAACACCAACAAAGCACCCCACAGATCCCAGTTGAGTGATGAACACCTCAGATCTGTTCTGAGAATTGCCACAACAAAACTAACAACAGACTTTGATGCACTGGCAAAAAAGGGTGATCAACAACACTGTTCCCACTAAAAGTGAATGTAAGTATTAACACTGTAATGCCTTTTATATGTTTATGTTTGATATGTATGCATCTGGTACTGGTCCGGCCCGTCTGTCAAATTTTAAAAGTCCCCTGAGCCAAAAAGTTTGCCCACCCCTGACGTATAATGTTTCATCTTTTGGAGCGCTCGAGGTTTGAAATATATTCAGATGTTCTTTGCCTGTTCTGTAAATCATAACAATTTTACGTTGGGTGACTTTTTCAAATTTTTGTACGTCTGTAAAACCCACAGGCATCTGCTCAGTTAGACCGGCCTGTCGCTGAAACTCACGAGCTCTCCTCAGGGCCTCGGAGTCTGTCATTTCAGGAAACATGAGATACGTGAGGCTGATGGCAAAACATAACCGATTATCTTTATTTTCAACAATGTAAAGAAATCTCTGCTTCTTTTTAAAAATCTCGCAGTCGGTTTTTTGCAACAAACGCTTACCAGCGCCTCTAGGATTTCTCACGATCTGAACCACAAGCTCCAAACTACTGTCTGCTAGAATGGAAAAGTTGGATTGGTTCGCTTTGTCTAATAAGTCTTGGACATTGGTTTAAGTCCACTCCATTAGAGGCAGATGCAATGACGAACGCGTTTGATCTAAGCATAGCACCTCTTAATTCGAGTTGAATAAGGTCACTGTTGGACTAAACCAGTCCTGCATGTTCTTTTATGAAGAATGCTCAAAGACAAATCTGTCCTTTTAGATATTTATTACAATATTCAAGAAAAGCAATACAGAGCTCTGGGTTCCGTCTCTATCTGAAGCCCTATCCACACACAGAAGTATGGTTCACAGCCTCTTTCAGGAAGCGGAACCGCGAGTCTCCTCTCCACAGAGAATTTATAATACAGTCATGCAAATGACAGTAGGTCTGATGTCATCCGTGCTGTCCTTCATCCTCGTTCCTTGGTTGGTTTGTTGACCTCGTTCTGACCCCTCATTTGGTGATCTTGTCGCCAGGCAGATTTTGATCTGTGAAATTCTGAGAATAACATCCTGACCTTCTGAACCAGACATTACACTCCTACGTACGTCTTTACAAACAGTTAGTTGTTGTCTGCAGATTTAGGAACAGCGGCAGCATTGCTATTCGACCGTGGTCTAGTTCCTGTATGTGGTTTCCTGTGTATTTCTTACAGCCTTACACAGGTTCTGTTATTGTCAGCTCCAAGTCTCCTGCACTCTTAAAGACAAGTGAAATTATAAAGCATATGATACTAAAATAAACATAGATATATTTGCTAATGCAGATAATAATGTCCATCATAGAAGGCCAAGCATTTCATATAATGTTGATAAATGTTGATAATATAAGATCAAAACAATAAGACCTTATACCCACTCGCATCTCTCGTGCAGACAGTTTAGTCATCTCAGTATGCATCTGCACACTTCCTGTTGTTCTGAGTCTCAGCACTTAGACACCTATTTACACACAGTATTTCTAGTGCACAGGTGAAGTCGTTACAAAGGTCAAGCAGATTAAACAATTATTTAAACAGTTTTGCAAATACATAACAGCACTATATCATTTTATCAAGAATTTCTTTCTACATCACCCTCGTGGCACTGATTTAGAGCCTGATGAACAAGACACGTTTCCCATAACATTACCGTAAAAGTTTCTGTAATTAACTTCATCCGTTTGATCCATATTTAACAACCGCCTTATTTCAAACTTGATGAATCTAGCCCTAGTCACAACCGTGGTTTCAGGGGTTGTTTGATGAGTGACACTCCCATCTTGATCAGATGAGGAGCTCTCTACATTGTTTTGGTTGGGTGTATTTTGAATGGCTTGCTGAATGAGCATTTTGTTCATTTTGGTTTTCATTATTTTGGCTTTCTGAATGAGCATTTTGTTTTTCACTATTTTGGCTTTCTGAATGACCATTTTGGTTTTCACTATTTTGGTTTTCTGAATGACCATTTTGGTTTTCACTATTTTGGCTTTCTGAATGAGCATTTTGTTCATTTTGGTTTTCGTTAGAATCCCGACCTCTTTGCTGATAAGAAGCCCGTCTTATTTCCAGCAATAGCCTATTTACAAACACTTCTAATCTGTCAAAATCTGAAGCATTAGCCCCATCTGGTGGTACAACACCATCATTACACTCTAGGGAATGATTTGGTGACGCTTGTACTATTTCCAGCAGGCTATTTACAGAAGCTTCTAATCTGTCAAAATCTGAAGCGTACTCATTACCCCCATCTGTTGATACAACATGGTCATTACACTCTAGGGAATGATTAGGTGATGCATGTATTATTTCAACCAGCCTATTTACAGATGCTTCAAATCGATCAAAACGAGCAGCGTTTACAGTGGAGGATGACGCGTCAACACTATGGTTCGTAGACATGACCGGTAATGCAGACATATCATTCAGATCACAGTTATAATCATCCATCTTACTTTTTAATCACACCATTGTTGTAACAAGCAAGAATATCACCCATCACTTGAAAGGATTCACACAATAACCGGTTGAGATGCATCAGCATGATGTTGGAATGACACCTTGCATCGGGGATGAAGGTCTTGTTATCATGACCGAGGTCTCCTCTTCCAGAACGTCTACAGACACACGTGCGCCTCCTCCTCCTCCTCTTCCTCCGAGAGCCATAATCTGAATGGATAAATATAAACGAGGATTAACCATCCTATTATGTTGAGGGTTAAATTGACCTGTTGTAAACTTAAATCATCTAAAAACAATAGTTAAAAGTATTTTATTGGCATGAAACTTCTGCTTGGTTTAACAGGTGTAATCAGCATATAAAATTCATTTCACATATTTGCAACCTGCCCCTGCATGTTTATATTACAAAGATACTGTTTGGGTCAATTTGAACCTGAACAGAAGTGGTGTCTCATGTTAATTTATCAACATCACTTCATAAAAAGAAAAGATTTCAGAATGTAAAATAAAAAAATATATATATCAATGTCATGTAAAAATAATGTATTTTATATGTAGGTCTTTCCAATGTACATTATTAAGAAAAGTTTTAACATGTATTTTTTATGAAAAACGAGTGCATTATCCTCATTGAACCATAATCTGTACTAAATGGTTAGTAATCACTGCTGTGCCTGAGAAATGAACATAACAGGAGGGTTAAAATAGGCTGCTGATGATGAACAAGGTTTTAAAATAAATGTAGAAACAACCACACTAAGTGTCTTACCAGATGAAGAATCAAAAGAGGAAGAACGCCTGCGTTTTGCACGACTTGATCGGACCGAAGCCCCGCTCGAGCGTTGTCCCTCAGGTTGCAACGCTGCTGATTCTTCAGGGCCCGCTTGAATCAGATTTCTGATCCTGTTGCTCCGGGTTGCCTTGAGGGGGCGCTGTATGATTCAGCTACTGCTGCTCCCCATTTCCTTGAAGTTCTGCGCCAACTTGTTTCAGCTGCTGCTGTTCTTCTTCCGGGTCGTTTTGCAGCAGTAATACAGCGTCTGGAACTGAGATGGAAAACATTATTACAGGAGGTGAGATCCCATTATTAAAAGAAAAAAAAAAGGCATACACATAGGTTTAACCAATAGAATAAGAAATACTTTCCAAAGACAGGTCAGCTAGGGGTGGTTGACGCTGAATGCTTGATTCTTTTTAGAAAAGAAAGAGAATGAGTCTTTATTCTCCACATACCTTCTATATATTTTATATATGTATAT
>NW_018127921.1:4981881-4987665 GCF_001952655.1 Monopterus albus | reverse complement strand
AGTAAAAAAAAAAAAAAAAAAGCTTTTCTTTTTTCTCAAGGGTTACCTGAGTTCATGCTGAACGTGTCTGGACACCCTCAAAACTGAACCCTGTTCAAAACACTCTTTAAGCCCATTCTTTAAACTGGGGCTATTTATAATAAAAATTATGAATGTTGCACTTACCTGAACCGTTGTGATGGCTGAAACAGATGTGGCTCGTTGTAAGCCGCGCATTTGTCGCTGATAAGACAACAGTTCTGCCTATTTTGTCTTGGCTCATGTTCCTGATAACAACTAATGAGGAAACGGTGGCAGTCTTCGAGCTTGCCCCTCAGAACTAATATCATGAATTAATAATGAAGTTCTGACACAAAGCAAAGGGTGTGCAGCTTGGGGAAGTAGACCTCACCTAGGATAATGAGAAACCCTCCTGTTCTGATAAACACATCTGTTTGACTGTTGCTCACCTTGTAAGAGACCTCTGTTCACTGATGGACTCCCACATGGATTTAAGTGTTTAGCAGTGTATAAAGTGCCTATGCAATCTCCATAAAGCTTTTGTCTGCTTTGACCTAATAACAGCACATCAAAGCATGACTCGAGCTCAAATGAATTGCAGCTCAAATTGTGACAATCTCAACAATCTCATTTTTCTCACTTTTTTGTTATAAAATAAGTTATTTCAATTTGTCAGTAATGGACAACTAGGTCCTTCATAACTAGAGACTGGGGACCATTTACTGCACAGATTCAATTAAGCATTATCAGTGGTTGGCATGCCAGTGTTGGCTAGACCAAGGGGGTTAAGTAAGATCAAGTGCGACTCTGTCTGGATCATGGCTCCCATGACCTGAACAGACAAGTGCAAGAGGGAATATGCTTTTATGATTCACTGGCATTAGATAATGTGTCATACCTTAAAAGAACCCTTCTAACATGTTGGGTAATGTGCTTATTTTTTTATTGCTACAAGTTACACAAGAAGATCAAGACCACTCTCATTATTACCCATTAAACATGAAGCTATAGTCAGCAGTATACAGAGCCAGAGTAGCAGTTACTTCCAGTGTTTATGCTAAGTTACATGTAACAGAGAACATGACAGTGGTGTCAGTCTTCAAATTGTCACACCGTTCTTTCCCGTTCTGCATAATTTGGTACTGTTGAGAGCATACAAGTTATGAAGATGTTTCAAGTCTTGCCCTAGAATTTTATTGAATAAAGCTTTACTGTAGCCCACTGACTCACTGATATGAGGTTTTTGAAATGGAGCATGCGGAAAACACAGACTAGCTCCTACAGGTTTGGCAGACTGGTCCAAGCCGCAAGATCAGATAGCCTTATGTTAGACCTGATCCTCTAATGCGCTTTCTCAGTCTGCCCTTTCAAACACAGAGTAAACTGTCCAATGATGAGCCATGCTTCACTGAACACTGTCATCCTCTCATACGGGAGGACAGCAAAAGAAACTCGGAGCTTTCATCAGATTGAATATTCTCTCTATGCAAGCACACAGCTGACAAAACAAAACCAGTTAGTGTGGCCTGTACTTCAAAAGCAATTGCAATTCATATCTGAATCAGTGTCTGAAGCTTTCATTCAATATAGCAGACTTTGTATTGGTTGAGCAGGCTGTTTCAAGCCAGCAGAATCAGCTTTCTGTATATACTTTACTATACTGTGTCTAATGGTCACGTTTGGCCTATGAATTGCAGGATCAGCTATTTCTTAAGAATATGATTACTGAAACTCTTCCACCTCTGAACTGCTGACAAGGCTAGAAGGCTCAACCTGTGCCACCAATGGTGAATTTTGAGTTGCTGCAGATAAAGTTGCAGTAGACACATGGTGCATTAGTGAGAATGCATGTATGGTTAGAACATGTGTATCAGAGTGACAGCAGATATTGTTGAGGCCATTTCTTGTTATGTATTGGGCTTATTTAAAGATAACACTTAAAATAGTTCTTCCCACTTATATTATTCCGTATTTATTACAACTTGGGGTTTTTTTTCTGCAGCCTTTGCCATCATTCCTATTGGTAATAATATCATTTATATATGTAGTTGACAATTGAAATCTAGGAATATGGTAGCATCATTAAAAATGTTACATCAGGTTACAGTATACAAAATAAATGGGCCAGGGCTGGCAGTCAGTGCCCTAGGCAAGTTGTTGCATTGGCACCAAATTTTAAAAAAAGCCAATGTTCAAAAATGAGTGCACCCTACTGAAAAATACCATACAAAACTCAATTAATTATTTTTTGGTGTTATTATTTTTTATTATTTTTTGCTAGTTAAGGGCAGTTGATCTGCATTTGAGTTTGTTGAACAGCCACACTCAAGCAGGTGTGCTGCAATTGGCTGGCAATTAAAAGTGGTACTTTGCTAAATTGTTCAGAATTAATGCTAACAATGATGACACCACTGTCTGGAGACATGAGAAAATCATTTCATTGCACACAAGAGGACAAGGGTACAAGAGGATAAGCAAATCAGTTTGTAAGTTCGCACCTCTTTATTGGAAATCAGTTGGTAATTGGACACTTCAGATGAAGGACTGAAGAAAAGAATGTCTCATATCTCTAAAAACTTTTCTCGATTTCTCCTTTCATGCATTTTCTCCTCCAAATCATTTCCTCACATCTTACGTGGGCAGGAAAAAGATGCAAGTGAGAGAAGTGTGCATGCATATAACGTGGACTTGGGATGCACCTCTCATGTCATGAACTTGTACAATTGATGCCAACTATACAGAAACAAAGACAAATAACTAAGTACTAGAATGTTATTGTGTGGATGCTGTAAAGCAAAAAATAACTATGCTCTTCTGTTCTTTATTGTGTGGATGCTAAGCAACCACACTATTGTTACCCTCTTGTTTATTATTGTGTGGATGCTGTAAAGCATTCATACTGTACTCTTCTGTTCTTTATTGTGTGGATGCTAAGCAACCACACTATTATCTTTCTCTTATTTATTATTATTGTGTGGATGCGAAGCAACCACACTATTGTTATCCTCTTATTTATTATTATTATTGTGTGGATGCAAAGCAACCACACTATTGTTATCCTCTTATTTATTGTGTGGATGCGAAGCAACCACATTATTGTTATCTTCTTATTTATTGTTATTATTATTATTATGGGTTCTTCTGTCCATTTTTTGGCATCTTACTCCTTCAGCATACTTTCACCTAGAAGGGCCATCATGGTATCAAAATGTTCAGCCTTTTAAGGACATGAGTGCTTGCATGCAACTTTTTTGTAACATTTATAATTTTTAATAAATTCAGGTTTTTTCACAAAATATTTTCCATTGGAAATGAATGGGAAAAAGTTTGAACCATAATATCTCCAGCATACCTTGGGCTAGAAACACCATTTCAACTCTGTTCAACTCGTGAGAACTTCAGCTACGAATGGTGCAACAATCATCTTGATATCTTTTATGGTTTCTCTATAATCGACATTTATATTTTGTCTCTTTGTCCATAGACAATGAATGGGCCAATACAATACAATGCCATTGGCAGCCTATGAGTCACGTGACTCCCCGGTATAGCAGCTCTCTATGCTTTTCCTCTTCCTTATTGCTGCTTTTGTGCTCCTATTATGCCATTCTTAAGCTTTATACACATATAATAGATGAAAATCGTAGAGAAAATTGTCACGAATCCACCCGTGTTATTATTACAGCATGGGATGGATGGTATTTGCATAAGTCGCACATTCCAGAGCATATCGTCTGACTGCTCCATTGACTTGCAGTCAAAATGAGGCTAAAAGTCAGGGTATTTATAAATCCTCATGGTTCCTTAATTTTGTTTAATATATTGACATAATATCAGTGGAACAACACAACTAGGTGCTGTATATCGATGAAAGTGACTGCAGATGCCAGGTTTGCTCATCACCGCATCTCTCACTCTCTGTCTCTCCCTGCAGATGAAAACGTCTGGGTAATTATAAATCGCCACGGCTCCTTCAATTTGTTTAATATCTTGACATAATACAACAGTTGAATAACACAACAGTGTGCTGTATATATTAAACTTAATGCAGATGTCACGTTTGCTCGTTGCCGCGTCTCTCGCTCCCTGTCTCTCCCTGCAGACGCTGTCAGCGGAGTGCACAGCTGATGTATATTTAAGAGAGGCTCAGACACACTGACATGGCCAGTTCGCTCCATCCTGTTACGCAGTTTGGCTGCAGAAGAGTTTCGTTGTACTGTATATCTCTTCCCTACAACGATCGCTATTCTAACGACCTCGCGCTTTCCAGCTACGCTACTTTCTATAGCGCTCTCCACTTTGGCATCAGCAGAGCCTTATCTCATCACATTTTTGGCCAAACCTTCCTCCTCATTTATGAGAAAGAGATGGCTAACAGGTTCCTTGTTGTGCTGTATGTTTAGTGTTGAATAGCTCTAAACATGTGGTTGTGTGGCTAATCATAATGGCAAAAATTCCAGACCTGGTCTCACGCACAGTTAATGTACTGCAAACAGTGTTTCCTTGACTAGTCTGTGTCTCAGACTAATTCTCTTTTAGCATTTATCCACATATTCATATTTTTGTTTATTTTACCAGATATTGTAATAAGATGAAATCAATGGATTTTTATTTTTTAAAGCAAACTGCTACTGACAAATCTGCCTAGTTTTATAATGCTCAAGTCTTTAAAGATACATTATAATCAATCTCACTAAGAACAATTGGCATATTTCCTGAATATGTAACATTCAAAGTGTGACCAATAACAATACAAGAAGTGACCATTCATAGTTCATGGCTTGGCCTTCAAATAGTTTTAAAAATTTACACTCATCACAGTAACGTACAGAACACCTGTATATTTCAGGTCTTATTCTAACACTTTAAATGAACTGTGTAGCTAGCGATATGGAACCCTCAGCTTACCTTTAATTGTCTTACAGGCTGTAATTGTCATCACAATAAATCAAACTTAATTTCTCCAAAGCCAAACATTAATGTTACTGATCTTTATGACAGTATGCTTTGGTGTGTGCCCACCAATACTGATTCTATTTTTAGTAGCTTCTCAGCATAACTTCTTGGTATGAAATGAAAAACAACGTGAAAAGTAGAAGACTTACTGCTATTGCGGTAAGTCTAAAGTGCATTTTACTTGTTGCAAGGGTGCATTCAATACACACAATAGGGTTGCATGAGGCAAATGTTTGGAGAGGCAGTGTCATTTATACATTTAATGAGACAAATGTTTGGAGAGGCAGTGTCATTTATACATTTAATGAGACAAATGTTTGGAGAGGCAGTGTCATTTATACATTTAGACTTAACAGTTGTGGTAAGTTCTGTGTTGTAGAATGGGGTGTGATCGCAAACATTTCCACACATCTGCAGTCTGACTGCTCATGAGAACTCCATGTAACAGCAGGGTGTAAGCTTGATACATGTATTCATTAGGGAACATACACTATCTATTCCACTTCTACTGTTTATTCAGTACACATACAAGATGTATAATAATTTCACTATAGGTGTCTGGGTGTTTACTGACCCTTAGTAAACATATTACCAATCATTTTTTCCAACAATCCCTTAGAGGTAAACAACTCCAATGATGGGGTGACAATCAAATTGATCTCAAATCCATCCAATAGGCTTCACAGGTATGACAGGAATGATGGCTAGCTGTAGTCTGGAGGTCTGTATACAACTGCACTTGCTGGGGCTTCAACCTTCAAAGCTATGAACTCAAGGTCAGTTACATTATAGATGTACTGTTTTTCATACATTTGAATGTGGTCTCTG
>NW_018127921.1:4977356-4979235 GCF_001952655.1 Monopterus albus | reverse complement strand
GTCCATCGGGCCCCCACCCTTCTCACTTCTCTATTCTGGGAACCCCCTACAGCCTGTACTGAAAAACAGGAAGCCTGACCCAATGTTCTTGCAGAGGCCCTCACAAAAGAGCAGAGAGTTCATCTCTGACCATACTTCAGATTTAACTTAACTAACACTGGCCTATCAACTATGCTAATAAGTATTAACTATATTAAGTTTGCTTTTACCACTCTGAGATGTACTTCGAAAACAGGAAACATCTTGACCACTTACATACGCCCATTGTCCAACTCACATGAACTTAATGAACCCATAACCACTCAGCTCTCCCTCACACAAGCTAATAACAAATAATGTCTATATGAACTACATACTGTTCTATTACATATTTCTTCTGGAATCTGGTTTATTGCTAACCACTACACTAACACGCACCTGGCTTTTCAAGTGGCTTGTGAACCACTGGTTTAACGTGTCTGGAAAAAAATTGGTTTGAGAGCAGTATTACAGATGTCAGATAATGCAGTCTGCACCTAAAAAGTACGAATCGGTTTCTTGTATGTATGTAGGAGTATGTTGCATATTTTTTCCCTTTGAACAAGGATTGAGAAAGGAGGCATTCTTCTGAATGAGCTTAGAAAGGGACCTTTTTCACACGCCCACAGCAGGCTCTGTACTAACACCACTGCAAATAGCAAATAGCGAGGCAGTGTGTATTCAAAATGTTGAACCTTCAGTATTCTAGCTTCCCACTGCTTCTCCAGCCCACTGCTTCTCCAGCCCATATAATACAAATATATAAGAATAAAATTAAAAAGATTCTCATTTAAAACTGATTATTACGATTTTGAATGCCTGTACAGTAGGCTGTGTTTTGGTGTCAATGCCAAAATGATCTTTTTATATGTTTCCCTGTGTTACTACACAATAGGGTTTGGAGAGGTCACCAGATGATTAAGAAGAGAAGACAGAAAAATATATTTCTGCAGTGAAAATTATCTAGACTGTGAGTTTTGAATAAAATCAGGAACGATCTAATTAAAGGATAAGTAAGCAGATCACAGAACTGACAAGACATTTCACCGCACTTGACAGTTTGGCATGATCTCTGCTTTGGACCCATTATTATTACGACGTGTATAACTGTAGCCTTAGCCATAATATGTTCTTATGTTTAAGACACGACATGTACTAGAGGTCGTGAGAATGTTTTTAGTTACACACCACTTAATCAACAGACACACACACATTCACACATTGATTTGCTTCATGTTTTGACTATGGCTAGGGCCAGCTGCAAAGCTGGCAACAGAGACGTCCCGGTTGACGTTTCTGTGTAGTATGGGGATAGCCCAACCGAAGTGATAAAATGTATAGGCCTGTTGTGGTTCAGGGTCTTTCATTCTTCGTCTGCCTGCGCGCAGTATTGAAGGTGGAAGATACCTGCACGTGTAATGTTAATTTTACCTGTGATCCTTTGAATAAACCAGCACGATTTTTTGTATCCACTTGGACTGCCTCGTTTCTCTGAGTTCCTCTGGTTAAGCGTAACTGGGAAAATAGCTTTCATGGTGTATGCAATTAAGTGTAGTCAGGAGTGTAACGACTTGTACATAGGTGAAACTAAGCAGCTGCTTCAAAAACACATGGCCCAACACAGGAGGGCCAACTCCAGTGGACCAGAGTCAGCAGTCCACCTCCACCTGAAGGACAAAGGACATTCTTTTGAGGACAGTGAAGTCCAGATCCTCTCCAGAGAACATCGCTGGTTTGAGAGAGGAGTTAAGGAAGGCTATTTTTGTCCAAATTAAACACCCCATAATTAATAGGGGTGGTGGACTAAGACACAACTTGTCTTCCATCTACAATCCTGTTTTGAGATCTCTGCCCAAACATG
>NW_018127921.1:4976096-4977179 GCF_001952655.1 Monopterus albus | reverse complement strand
AGTTCCTGCTAATTCAGAGCAGTTGCCTCTAAAATTGTCCGATTTCTTTTTCATTTTATTCCCCCTGAAAAGACCAGGCGAGTGAGACCTCTCGCCTGGAATTTAGGATCTTTGATAAATCCCACACTGTAACACGGTACAGGGCCAGGATATTGTGTGGGTGCTTTGCTGCTCGAAGGCTGTTCAGCACTGGCACATGTGTATCTCATAGCAACAAGTGCTATAGAGAAAATTCGATGTGACACAGTGTGCCTCGGGCAGAGCTGTTTTGGGATCCGGGGCTGGGCATAGTTTATGGGAAAACTGTATTATAGCATTAGGGTGACGGCGTATTCAGTGGAATTAAAACAGACCTGTTGATTGGGTGAACCCCCAGCAGTCGGGCGCATCAGAAAATGTTCTGATGTAGAAGATTCCCGTCCGAATCACAGGTTCTGGGCGGAGACCATTCCACTTGGGGCGCTTGTCACGTGTATTTTTTAATATGTCTGTAAAGGTTGTACAATGTAGTACTCTACAAATTTTTGTCTAAATGGTTAAATACATTTTCTAAAGAAGAGCAGGAACAAATCATATGCCAGAGTAAAACAAGCTGAGTGTTTTCTTGCGGTTGTGTATGCTTTTTGGAGACTTTCAAGTGTTTTCAGTCTCCTTCAGTCAGTTCAAGCAAATCATGGAAGCCAGTTGATGTTAATTCCTCCCAGTGGCACAGCTGTTTTTCAGTCCAAGCAGTCTCTGATAGAGAGAGTCTAGTCACTCACACACACACACACACAGATAGTGGCTCAGGAATCTCGAGGTCATACACACTTTCACCCCCTCCTCTTGCACAGAGCTGCAGAGGAAGACAGAAGTGAGACAGGATTTCAGAATAATGTCTAACACCAAATGCCAATGCTTTCGGCCGAGGGTGACCAAAATATTTCACCCTTAGTTGTTGTGCACGGTGGAATTTTACAAACAGCTCCATTTCCGGGTGCACAAACAGACTGGCAGAGGGCTCTGCAGTATCTAGATGGTGTTAAAGCAGAGTCTGTGCCACAGGCTGCTGCTGCTTAAATGAGGAAGCCAGTATCTCATTAG
>NW_018127921.1:4973865-4975509 GCF_001952655.1 Monopterus albus | reverse complement strand
GCCTGCCTCTTCTATAGACTTCAATGTATAAATTGCCTCAGAAGTTCTCCTGCTGGCAAAAGTGTAAGTTATGTTTACTTCACCACTGTGCCAGTATAGTTTTAGCTAGAAACACAAGTCAAGCTGTTAAATATTTAGCAACTCTTCACTTATTACATACTATAAACAGCTTTTTGATATTTGTTATACTTTGTTACAGCATTTAGCAAAAGCTGTTTATAATGTAAACCTATGGAAGACTGTTCAAATCTTGATCCTCTTTGAACCTTTACAGTTCTGCTATATTTTGAGCTACAAACAACATTTGAACTGTCATAAACAGTCTGTCCTTCTGTTGTATGTTGAATCTGTCCATCAGGACAAACCAACATTGTTATAAGAAAGCACAATGTATGTATGTATGAGGATGCAAAATGTTTACAGAGCACTTTGATGCTGCACAAAACAGGCACTGACACTGTGAATGTGATAAGTGATCCGCAGCTGTGTTCCCCTGTAGCACTGTAACTGATGATTTGCTTGAAGATCAACAGGGATTGGCTCTACTGAATTGAACGCTGTTGAGCAATGGATTTGCAGATGGTGATGTGGAGATAGTATCTTCTTCTTCTTCTTTCGGATGTTCCTGTTAGGGGTCGCCACAGCAAATCATCTGTTTCCACCTAACTCTATCCTCGGCATCCTCTACTCTTACCCCAATTAACTTCATGTCCTCTTTTACCACATCCATATATCTCCTCCTTGGCCTTCCTCTTGACCTCTTGCCTGGCAGCTCCATCTCCAACATCCTTCTACCATATAACCACTACCGCACATGTCCAAACCATCTCAATCTGGCCTCTCTGACCTTGTCCCCAAAACAGCCAACCTGAGCTGTCCCTCTGATGTGCTCATTCCTAATCTTGTCCATTCTGGTCACTCCTAAAGAGAACCTCAACATCCTCATCTCTGCTACCTCCATCTCTGCCTCTTGTCTTTTCCTCACTGCTACAGTGTCTAACCCATACAGCATAGCTAGTCTCACTACTGTCTTGTACACATTTTCTTTGATTCTTGCTGGTCCTACTCACTTGGATCGCTTGTTAAGTTTAACCTGACCTTCATTCTGGCGCTGCAATGCTGGAAACCCTCACACTAACCGGGACTTCATGCTGACACAACTGGTGACACGTGTTTCTTCAGAAAAGAGAATAGAGAGGTATCCTTATTATGAACTTGTTTTGTTTTTATTTTGAAAATCTTGCCCCATTCAAATGAATGGGGAAATTCTACTTCAGCATACTTTCAGGTATCAAAATGTTCAGCTCCTCAAGGACATTCATGCTTCTATTCAGAAGTTTTCAAAACTTCATACTTTTGAAATATTTAGCTTTATTCTGAAAATCTTGCCCCATTCAAATGAATGGGAAAATTCAACTTCAGGATACTTTCAGTTATCTAAATGTTGGGCTCTTCAAGGACATTCATGCTTCTCTTTATCTTTTGTTAACTGGAATGAGGCCACTCCAGCTGTGGGCCTCTAGAATCGCCACCACTTTTCACACCATTAGCAATCGTGCTGCTCTGATGGGGAAAATAGCCTGTGTGTCACTGCGTGCAGGTTCACACTGCTATTCATGCTTCTCTTCAAAATTTTTCTACTCT
>NW_018127921.1:4965860-4970737 GCF_001952655.1 Monopterus albus | reverse complement strand
GTCGGTCCACAGGGGAGGATTCAAAGACAGGTAACAACTCTCACTGATACTGGGCTATAATGACTCACTCATTAAGGGACATTGTTGACCTTCAAAGGACTGAAACACCACAGAGGGGGATACATATCTCCGGCTCAACACCAGTCAGTCAGAACTGATGAAGCCTCTTGATTTTTTCTAAGTTTTTTCAGCTTACTATGACCTGGATGACTGAGAATCTGCACAGAAAAGTTAGTGATGTGTAATGGTGGCATATAGAAGCATAGAGAGAGGAGAGGAGAGGAGAGGAGAGAACGTCAGAGCATCATGGGGCCGTCAGCAGTCTAGGCCTATAGCAGCATAACTAAGGGAAGGCTCAGGGTCACCTGATCCAGCCCTAACTTTAAGCTTTATCAAAAAGGAAAGTCTTAAGTCTAATCTTAAGGGTAGAGAGGGTGTCTGCCTCCTGAACTGAGACTGGGAGCTGGTTCCATAGGAGAGGAGCTTGATAGCTAAAGGCTCTGCCTCCCATTCTACCTCTGTGGACTCTAGGAACCACATCTTGACTGTGGATTTTGGTCACCTCCCCCTGCTTCCGCAGTGGCTCTCGTCTGCTTACCAGGCAAGGCGCGGTTCATCTTGAATTCTATAGACTCTGTGCCTCTATCTTACTCCTTTCCTCATGTCATAATTAATACAGTCACTAGATGTTGCCAAACTATAACATAACTGTTTGCCGTAATAACCTGCTGGCACAAATGACACATACAGGAGGACTGTCTTGTAAACATAGTGCTTCTACACTACTGATTTAAATGGGACATATCTTATTACTTTGAATCCAGTTTATATGTAACTTAATGGAGAAATTGTGTAAAATCTGTTCTTGAAGTGTTTAATTAAATTTGATTTAGCTTTTCCCTGATTCCATCTCATCTGATTTCATTCTGATTAGCTCCTCTCATTTTGGAATTACTGTTCACTTAACCTCCAGTCAATTTCTTGATTATTTGGGTTATTTTTCAGGCAGTTAGTTAGTTTATTCAAGTAGTTTAATTTAATTTAGTCTTTCCTTAGCTTACAAACTTCTATTAGATCTGGATTTCATCCCAATTAGCTCCTCTCATTTTAGAATCACTGTCCACTTAACCTCCAATCAGGCTGGTTTTCTGCAATTAAAATGGAATATTCCCACTCAGCAGGTTAGCCTTGTTAAAATCAGAGGAGCTGTTGTTGTCAATTGAACAAGAGTCGTCAACTTCATAAAGCAGCATTGTGCACATTGTTGATAAGTTTGATACTGAATATAAAATCCTCTGAAGTGGCTTGGTGGATGTAACTGACTGCAAGTGTGAAATCTTCAGTTGTACACTAGATGGGACGTGAAAATAAGTAAATAAATAAACATTTAAGCTTAAGGTAATGAACTATCAGCATGTTAAAATAAAAACAGCAATCTTGTTGATTTAGGAAATGAGACAGTGCCTATTTGTAATTTGTATTCACATCAGTACACAGCTGGTGCACAGTCCCTAAATATAGTATTTGTGTGTGTAAAGCATCCACACTATGCTCTCCTGTTCTTTATTGTGTGGATATGGTAAAGCATCTCTGATTTTAACAAGGTTGACCTACTTGTTTTACCTAGTTTGTGGGGTCCCATTGGACTATTTTCACATTTCAATAAGTTCAGCATACTTTCAGCTAGCAAAGCCATTCAGGAATCAAAATGTTCAGCTCTTCAAGGACAGTCATTTCTAAATTTCATACTTTTGAAATATTTAGCTTTATTTTGACAATCTTGCCCCATTCAAATGAATGGGAAAATTCTACTTCAGCATAATTTCAGTTATCAAAATGCTCAGCTCTTCAAGGACATTCATGCTTCTCTTAAGAATTTTTCTAAACTTCATACTTTTATAATATTTAGCTTTATTCTGAAAATCGTGCCCCATTCAAAAGCATGGGGAAATTCTACACTCAGCATACTTTCAGCTTTTCAGGGATCAAAATGTTCAGCTCTTCAAGGACATTCATGCTTCTATTCAGAAGTTTTCTACTTTCAGGTAGATATGCCTTTCAGGTGTCAAAATGTTTAGCATTTTATTAATAAGTTCAGCATTCCATTCTTCAGTACTCATTTGACCGATCAGGTTACTATCAAAATGTTCAGTTCTTCAAGGCCACTCCTACGTTTTTGCATCTCATCCTTCAGATTATTCAACAAAGAACTTCAGCCATTTCTTCTCAACTATTTCAACAAAGAATTTCAGCCATTTCTTCTCATCTTTCAGCTGTTTCAGCAATTGATTTCAGGCATTTTCAGGATGATCTTTCAGCTTATCAGCATCCACACGCATTTATGACAGAAAATGCATTTCTCTAGTTGTCATTGTAACATTATGACATGTACAACGAAATTTTGTTTGGAGTCGAGGGACCCCAGGCCGCTGCATGCATACGCGCCGCCCTCACTGGCAACTTGGGGGGTTCAGTGTCTTGCCCAAGGACATTTCAACATGTGGACTGCAGGCACCGAAATTCAAACATTCAACCTTCCGGTTGGGAGACGGCTGCTCTATCCAACGCACCACTGTCGCCCCCCTACTTAAAGAAAGTAACAGGAATTATATGCACTTAAACATGTTTGGTTTTTAAGTAATGCATTTCTTAATTCTATAAGTTATGAAATATTTGGAAATGCACTATTTCAAACTGATTAAAGAGGTGGTGTTGGTAAGTACCTATGTATCAAAGTTCATTACATTTCCACTGTAACATTAATTCCTAAATGCTCAATTAGCCTAAAATTAAAATGGTTTGATCTAAGCTAGGCAATCTAGGCCAAATTATCACATCTATCTACTGTTGACAGTTTGGTTCAGTTCAACAGACACTAGTCTTGAAAGCAACCATTTTATTTTATCTGTTAAAAAGGGGCAGTGGTGGAAGAAGTACTCAAACCATTTACTTAAGTAAAAGTAGCAATACCACAGTATGAAAATACAGCTGCAAGTAGAAATTCTGCATTCAAAATGTTTCTTAAATAAAAGTACAAAAATATTAACATAACATATACTTGAAATAGCAAAAATAATGCTGAATGGCACATATCACAATATTGTATATCATATTATTGGACTGCATTATGTTGTAACATTACATCACATTTATTGCTGCAGCAAATAAAGGTGGAGCTAATACCTTATATGCTTAGAATGTGAATTAATGCTGGATAGCTTGTGAATTTCCCATGAGGGATCAATCAAGTATTATGATTATAATGTAACTAGCCTACACTAAATTAACTCATACATGTAGTGCAGTAAAGCACACAATATTTGCGTCTGAAATGTGGTAAAGCTGAAATATGAAGTGGCAGAAAATGGAAATACTACAGTAAAGTACAGGTACCTCAAAATGTACTTAAGCACAACACTTGAGTAAATGTATGTTACTTTTTCCAACACAGAAAAAGGGAATGAAGAAGATGCCAATCAGAGAGAGATACAGAAAGCTGAGGAGAAATTTAAGAACGAGGCATCAAAAGGCACTTTCTCTGTCAACTTGGAAAAAGTGAGCTGATCTAAGACTGATAGGGTGCAAAAAGGCTTGGCCACCGTATTAACTTTGTTCCAGTAAAGAAAGCTAGATCAAGACAGACATAAAATACTACCGGTATGTTTCATAATTTCAGTGGTGAGTGTGAAAAAAACAGTCTGTTTACAATGTCTATCAAGGAGAAAATGATTGGTACATGTATTTATTATTGATAACTGTAACATTGAAAAACTTCAAATTAGATATGTACTGATACAGTAGATGTCCCTTTTTAAATATCTGAGCCCCTGCCCCTGAGAAACGTTCCGCACATCCCTGCTGTTCACTGAATCTGATCATTATTCAACAAGGGAACTGTTCACTCTTACACCCACTCTTTCATCCCTGTTTTCTCTTTGGTCAATGACTCTCTGACCTTTCCCCTCTCATGCTTTATCTCACTTTTACTCTCTTCGCCTTGTTATATTTATTTTAGCCTCCCTCATGTCCCTCATTCTTTCCTACCTATCAATAACCACCTCTGTCTTTCCTTCTGTTGTCTGCTCCATAACACTCCCTCTGTAGTGAATGGCTCTTTTGGAGCACAGAGGCAGACAACTCAGTGTGCCTTCCCATAGCTATGAGAATAGTGTGTGTATGCATGCGGAAAGGTCACCCATGTCCCTCTGGCCCCTGAGCACTAAATTTTGGAATTATAAGTCAGCCTCAGCCCTCTGTGTATTTGTGTGTCCCAAATAACAACTTCTCTCTTAGTCTCAAAGTTCAGATTTATGGCTAACTTATTCCCACTGCACCAGCTGAAGTAAAAATAATTAGCACTATATTGTACTATTTTCATATTATGACAAATTCATATATTCACCTCTGTGAGATGGACTGCAACTGAAAACAAACGACAGCATAACCCTTTTGGGGGTGCGACAGTGGTGCCATGGGTAGAGCAGTCATCCAACCAGAAAGCTGAGGGTTCGAATCTTGGTGCCTGCAGTCCACATGTCGAAGTGTCCTTGGGCAAGACACTGAACCCCCCAAGTTGCCTGTGATGGTGGTGCGTATGCACACAGCGGCCCCGGGCCCTCAGGTCCACACAAAATTTCGTTGTATGTGTTACAGTAAAAATAAAGCTTCTTTTAGCAGGCAGACATTTTGGCTACAGATATACTACATTAGTGCTGCACTTTATGATGGCATGATAAAATGCTGATTGGGATATCTATAAGTATACTGACTTGACAAATATAGTATGTTTTGACCCCGTGACAGAACAGTCACAGAAATTATAAAAGGAGTTTTAAGAGATTCACATGACTGGATAACATGGTGTAATAAATTCCTGC
>NW_018127921.1:4933772-4964889 GCF_001952655.1 Monopterus albus | reverse complement strand
CAAAGAATTTCAGCCATTTCTTCTCATCTTTCAGCTGTTTCAGCAATTGATTTCAGGCATTTTCAGGATGATCTTTCAGCTTATCAGCATCCACACGCATTTATGACAGAAAATGCATTTCTCTAGTTGTCATTGTAACATTATGACATGTACAACGAAATTTTGTTTGGAGTCGAGGGACCCCAGGCCGCTGCATGCATACGCGCCGCCCTCACTGGCAACTTGGGGGGTTCAGTGTCTTGCCCAAGGACATTTCAACATGTGGACTGCAGGCACCGAAATTCAAACATTCAACCTTCCGGTTGGGAGACGGCTGCTCTATCCAACGCACCACTGTCGCCCCCCTACTTAAAGAAAGTAACAGGAATTATATGCACTTAAACATGTTTGGTTTTTAAGTAATGCATTTCTTAATTCTATAAGTTATGAAATATTTGGAAATGCACTATTTCAAACTGATTAAAGAGGTGGTGTTGGTAAGTACCTATGTATCAAAGTTCATTACATTTCCACTGTAACATTAATTCCTAAATGCTCAATTAGCCTAAAATTAAAATGGTTTGATCTAAGCTAGGCAATCTAGGCCAAATTATCACATCTATCTACTGTTGACAGTTTGGTTCAGTTCAACAGACACTAGTCTTGAAAGCAACCATTTTATTTTATCTGTTAAAAAGGGGCAGTGGTGGAAGAAGTACTCAAACCATTTACTTAAGTAAAAGTAGCAATACCACAGTATGAAAATACAGCTGCAAGTAGAAATTCTGCATTCAAAATGTTTCTTAAATAAAAGTACAAAAATATTAACATAACATATACTTGAAATAGCAAAAATAATGCTGAATGGCACATATCACAATATTGTATATCATATTATTGGACTGCATTATGTTGTAACATTACATCACATTTATTGCTGCAGCAAATAAAGGTGGAGCTAATACCTTATATGCTTAGAATGTGAATTAATGCTGGATAGCTTGTGAATTTCCCATGAGGGATCAATCAAGTATTATGATTATAATGTAACTAGCCTACACTAAATTAACTCATACATGTAGTGCAGTAAAGCACACAATATTTGCGTCTGAAATGTGGTAAAGCTGAAATATGAAGTGGCAGAAAATGGAAATACTACAGTAAAGTACAGGTACCTCAAAATGTACTTAAGCACAACACTTGAGTAAATGTATGTTACTTTTTCCAACACAGAAAAAGGGAATGAAGAAGATGCCAATCAGAGAGAGATACAGAAAGCTGAGGAGAAATTTAAGAACGAGGCATCAAAAGGCACTTTCTCTGTCAACTTGGAAAAAGTGAGCTGATCTAAGACTGATAGGGTGCAAAAAGGCTTGGCCACCGTATTAACTTTGTTCCAGTAAAGAAAGCTAGATCAAGACAGACATAAAATACTACCGGTATGTTTCATAATTTCAGTGGTGAGTGTGAAAAAAACAGTCTGTTTACAATGTCTATCAAGGAGAAAATGATTGGTACATGTATTTATTATTGATAACTGTAACATTGAAAAACTTCAAATTAGATATGTACTGATACAGTAGATGTCCCTTTTTAAATATCTGAGCCCCTGCCCCTGAGAAACGTTCCGCACATCCCTGCTGTTCACTGAATCTGATCATTATTCAACAAGGGAACTGTTCACTCTTACACCCACTCTTTCATCCCTGTTTTCTCTTTGGTCAATGACTCTCTGACCTTTCCCCTCTCATGCTTTATCTCACTTTTACTCTCTTCGCCTTGTTATATTTATTTTAGCCTCCCTCATGTCCCTCATTCTTTCCTACCTATCAATAACCACCTCTGTCTTTCCTTCTGTTGTCTGCTCCATAACACTCCCTCTGTAGTGAATGGCTCTTTTGGAGCACAGAGGCAGACAACTCAGTGTGCCTTCCCATAGCTATGAGAATAGTGTGTGTATGCATGCGGAAAGGTCAGCCATGTCCCTCTGGCCCCTGAGCACTAAATTTTGGAATTATAAGTCAGCCTCAGCCCTCTGTGTATTTGTGTGTCCCAAATAACAACTTCTCTCTTAGTCTCAAAGTTCAGATTTATGGCTAACTTATTCCCACTGCACCAGCTGAAGTAAAAATAATTAGCACTATATTGTACTATTTTCATATTATGACAAATTCATATATTCACCTCTGTGAGATGGACTGCAACTGAAAACAAACGACAGCATAACCCTTTTGGGGGTGCGACAGTGGTGCCATGGGTAGAGCAGTCATCCAACCAGAAAGCTGAGGGTTCGAATCTTGGTGCCTGCAGTCCACATGTCGAAGTGTCCTTGGGCAAGACACTGAACCCCCCAAGTTGCCTGTGATGGTGGTGCGTATGCACACAGCGGCCCCGGGCCCTCAGGTCCACACAAAATTTCGTTGTATGTGTTACAGTAAAAATAAAGCTTCTTTTAGCAGGCAGACATTTTGGCTACAGATATACTACATTAGTGCTGCACTTTATGATGGCATGATAAAATGCTGATTGGGATATCTATAAGTATACTGACTTGACAAATATAGTATGTTTTGACCCCGTGACAGAACAGTCACAGAAATTATAAAAGGAGTTTTAAGAGATTCACATGACTGGATAACATGGTGTAATAAATTACTGCTGTCACAGAACTGGTATGTTGTTAGAAATAGCAGACCTACTGCTACTAAGTGCAAAATCAAAATTTTTGAGTGTCACTTTGTGGTATGGTGCCATTAATAGTAACATTGCTGCATGTCACTGATAGTGTATTTACAAAAATACACTTGCCTGTTCAAATATGTAATTCCCAACTACAAGTCTTTATCTGTAGCACTTTGCACTATGAGAAAAAGAGATAGGGAGATGCACGGATGGATTTGACAAGAATGAGTAAAATTTGAACCTGAATGGGGTATACAGAAAAATGGAATAATGCCAGTGGTGGCAGCAGGCTGGGAGACAGCTTAGATTTTGTGTAGAGTAAGCAAACAAGAGTGTCACTTGTATGTAAGGCAAATTGTTTTCACTTTTGTCAACTGTAACTGAAAAACACATGAATTTTTTGACCCAATTCAGCTTAAACTGCCCATGGCATGTTTTTCCTTGTTTTCTGACATATCTACAATCTTACAACGGTGAATTATCATCTTAAACCTGACCTAAAGCTAAAAAAATTATGTGTACATACAGTATGTTCTAGTGCTTCTATGCAGAAACATCTCTGTTTATACATGTCTCGCAAACTCTCGCTCACGAGACGTTTTTTCTAATAAAATAAAGTATTACCTGATAAGTTAAGGATTTCCTTGAATGGTCATAATCTCTAGGCAGTTGATGTGAGTTTGCCTGACATCCACCAGTGCCATTTTAAAAGCAAAATTTTTTGACTGCATGCAGTTTTGTGGATATTTTTTACCTCCGGCTGCTGCACTGTGACCAGAGGATGTGGAGACAAATACAGGGCCTGAGGTTACTGCATGTCCAGGAATGTACTGACAGGAACTAGCAACAGAGATCATATTTCTCCCATATTAGCTTCTCTCCACTGGCTCCCTGTAAAATCCAGAATATAATTTAAAATCCTTCTCCTAACATACAAAGCCCTTAATGACAAGGCTCCATCATATCTTAAAGACCTCATAGAGCCTTATCATCCTCATAGAGCACTTCGCTCTCAGAGTGCAGGTTTACTTGTGGTTCCTAGAATCCACAAAAGTAGAAAGGGAGGCAGAGCCTTTAGTTATCAAGCTCCTCTTCTATGGAACCAACTTCCAGTCTCAGTTCAGGAGGCAGACACCCTCTCTACCTTTAAGAGTAGACTTAATACTTTCCTTTTTGATAAAGCTTATAGTTAGGGCTGGATCAGGTGACCCTGAGCCTTCCCTTAGTTATGCTGCTATAGGCCTAGGCTGCTGGGGGGCCCCATGATGCTCTGAGTTTCTATCCTCTCCTCCCCTCCCCTCTCCTCTCCTTTCCTCTCTCCCTATGCTTCTATATGCCACCATCACAAACTTTGTGTCTCCTCTCTCCCGTAGTGTGTCCTCTCTCTCTCTCTCTCCCTGTACCTTTCTGCAGGTTGCCCTGGCTCTGGAGCTCTATGTCTCTGATGAGCAGTCACTGGCTACATCAACCTGATCAGTATATGATTGTTTGTTGTGTCCTTTGCTTTTCTTCTTTTCTCTCTCCTCTATCCACTCACCCCAACCGGTTGAGGCAGAAGGCTGCCTACCAAGGGCCTGGGTTTGTCAGAGGTTTCTTCCGTTAAAGGGAGTTTTTCCTCCCCACTGTCGCCAAGTGCTTGCTCAAGGGGGATTTGTTGGGTTTTCCCTCTGTAATAATAGAGATAACAGACCTTACCTTGTAAAGTGTCCTGAGATGACTTGTTGTGATACAAATAAAATTTGATTAATCGATTGATTGACTCACTGTTTTACTTGACCAGGTCTAACCTATAAGCAGCCAAGCATGTGATGTGTTGCAGGTTGGTGAGAGGATTCTAACAATCCATGATGTTATTGTTGGTGCAACGCTACCTATTGGAATTAATTTCACTACTTTGGGAATGCATATGGCTATCTATAACATGAGGGATTTGTGAAGGAAAATGCAGCGATCACCAGTTAGATTTACTGACCTTGGAGCTACTTGAAAGGGAGTAAAGTTTCCACTACTTGGTGGGACTTAAGTTTTTAAAAAACCCATGCGTTGCATGTAGAGAGAATTGTTGTAAGGCTGGAGAAGTTACTATGTTGGCATATACCAGTTAAAATATGGGGTTTCTCAATTGCCACCTTTGTTTAGAGTGTTACACATCTCTTTTCATTGCTATGTACTGTAAACTGTTGTTTACCTATCTTTGGAGGAGAAATTCAAATACATTAATGCTGTTGCTGTTCGTTGTGCTGTCCACTTTCATATTCAGGCTCGAATATGTTTGGTAGGATTGTAGGTATTGTTGTTGAAAACATAACTTATTTGTTTAAAGCCATGCTGTATTTTGTTGACAGTAGTTGCTGCAGTTTTATCATTCTGCAATAATCTCAATAATCACACCAAGCACTTCAGGACCCTTGTGGAACTGATTTTGGAAGCTTTTTAATCCTTTGTCGAATAAAAAGTAATGTCAATTCCAGTGTACTCTGGGAGTATTATAACTCACAAATTTTCAAATCCATATGCTTGTGCTTCAACATTAACATAATTTATAAGCACATTACAATCACTGTTATTCTCCTATGCATTTAATTAACATTATTTTTGTGGTTGTGCCTTTAATTTCATGTAATTGTATGCAAGTTAAACCACTTTTAATGCTCTTTTTTTCTGAAAAGCACATTGTATTTAACACTGTAATAAAATATATAAATACAATTTTGCTTGCTTTGGCATGAATCTGTGACATCTCCTGAGTACACAAAACAGTTTGGTATGTCAAATATTTCTTCATGTTTTCAAAGTGATGTTCATTTTCAGATTAAAAGTTCTGTGAAAGGAAGTTTTGTGGCTTTCCTCGATACTGGGTTCATGTTTGCTGAGGAACCTCATATTGTTACTGAATTAAAACATCCTTTACCAGTCATATCAAAATGTGGCAAACATACTGTACAATGACACTAAGAAAATAAAGGGATGTGAAACTCAGTGTAAGAAAGTGCTGGAAAGAGCAGAGCAGAGTAGAGCACAGTAAACATGTCTTGAGAACACTGAATCTTCCTTTGGGCTAATCAATAAGATATGTAAATTTTGTTGACACAGTAACAGCATAGTTCATGAAGTTGTTGTGAAAAAAGAAGCATAGTGACTCATGTAAAAGGGCAGAGTAGGAATACCCATGTGGTTATCATGTACTTGTTGGCTGGTGAATGGTATTGATATGCTCTCACTCTCTGCAGCTTGCAGAGGGGGGACACAATCTTGTCTTGTGCCAACATATTGCAGCTGGAACAACTGCTAATGCTATCCCTTACTCCAGGAAATATTATTATTATCAGATAAATGAAAACGAGAGGAGAAGGCTTGAAGAGGTGAAGGAAGAGGTAGAGTTGTAGGTGACAGGAGCAATAACAAAAGATGGGAGAGGAAAAGAGATGGGGGAGAGATGAACAGAGTTGTGATTTATATATGTGCTAAATTATAAATGTGTTGAAAAGTGAAACATGGCCTCATACACCAAGCATGCTCTACCTGCAGTGTGGGTGGTTCATTGATGCAATATGCCATGCAAGGCCACATACAAACACACACACCACAAAGCTGTAATAGAAAGACTACCAAATGCTGAAATAGTTCCACACTGGATGTAAGTGGTTATCATTTTAAGTGTGTTGTGAGGCTGTGTGTCTCTGATTGTGGCAGTGCAATAGGTATAGGGGACATTTTGACTGGTCTTCACAACAGTGAAACTAAGGTTAGAGTTAAGGCACCAAAAAGTGACAAATATTTGTCTGAAGACTGAAAAAAGTGACCTTGTACTTGTCCAGTCACAGAACTTCAGGCTTCAGGACTTTCCCACTACTGTTCAACAATGCGACAAGCAGGGGTTAATGTTAGATTAAAATTTGGGTGACAAGATCACCACAACCACAAAAAACAAAAACAAACAAACTAGTAAGCAGAAATACAGCAGCATTTATTTCCTAGATCAAAAATGAACTCCTGACTCTTGGAATGGCCATGAAGATTTTTGGAAGATATACTGTATTCAAGCAACACATTTTGCCATTTACTTTTGGGTACCTTATTAATTTATACTGGATGTTAACATTTAGATATTGTTTTAAAATGGCTGTAATTCCCCCGGAGCACAGTACCTGTTTGTTTTGACTGCTTGAGGCCAGTGTGTTTGCTGCATGTTATGTGATATGGCCATAAGGAGTGGAATCTAAAGATCCTTTATATTATTGTCGGTGTTATGCTCCCTGTTGGAATTACTTTCACTACTTTGGGACTGTATGCGGTCATGTGGGGGAAGATGCAGCAACCACTGGTTGGATTCACCGACCTTGGAGCTACTTGAAAGGGAGTGATGTTTCCACTACTCAGTGGGACTAAAAGGTAAGTTAAAAATCATATGCTGTATGTCTGTTAATGTTACAGTAGTCTTTAACTGAAGTGAGTAAAAGGAAAAAATGTAAGTACCTTCCTGCATTTTACATATTGAGTTGAGCAGCTTTTCTTTTCTTTTTTTTTTTTTTAGACACATCCGACATTCTCAAAGTAACTCAGGTGGTCATAAAATAAAGTCTGGTGATAATTTATCATTTGTTATATTGGCATTTCCACATCCACATTTTGTTGTATGTAGGTGTAGAGAAAAGCCATTAACAAAAGGAAAAAGATTTATGTGCTTTCACATACACATAAACCCATCATACACCCTGTAATTACCATGTGAATTCAGGCATATTCACTTGTGCAAGTTTTCCACTTCCCTTTAAATGACATTCTCTACACTGAAGGTCATTAATGGGCTTATTGTTATGCTGAAGATTGGCAAAACATCTTAACTATTTGAACTTTTGCAACAGATGAACATGAGTCAGCCTGTAATGGTTTGCAGCTTGATGCAAATTATATACAACACTGGGTTTGACATTTTTGTTTAAGCTATTCATATTTTAGAAAGTCTGTAATGGTGTAATGGATTTTTCTTCAGTTTTGTTCAATTAGAGAATGGAAGAAAAAGTGAAAGGAGGAGGAAAGAGGAGAAATAGGGAAAAATGAAAGGAGACAAATGTGGACATAGGCCAAGATAGAGAAGAAGGACAGAGAAATAAACAATACTCAGTATAGATAGACAACATAGAGTAGGAAGGGTAAAAGAAGGAATGGTGGGTTCCAGTGATGGAGGGTCAAGTAAAGTAAGGGGATTTAAAAGCAAAGCATAAGTAAGATATTAAAACGGAGTAATTTGAATTTGTGGTATAAATAAAAGAGGTGCTTAGAACAGAGCAAGAGAATGAGAAGCAAAGATCAGTGTTGAGACAGAGAGGTCAACAGAGGAAGAAGTTAGGATGTCAGTATTTGGGTCTGAAATTTAATCTTACCTACTTGCCACCAACCACAGTGGGAACAGCTCACACTGAATACACCCTGGACAATGCAAAGAAAAGTTCAACAGGAAAACAGAGGAAGAAACGTAGACACACACAACTCTGCTGACTCAGGAAATTTACCATGTTTGTAAAGCACAGTATGTGAATCTACAGACACATGAAGACAGCTCTAAGTCCATAAATAGCTATTTAGACTCCAGTGCACATACTACACACTTTAAAGTGTTTTCTCACACACACATATAGCAGGGCGGTTTTTCTGCAGTGTCTCCAGAGGAAGCAGCACAGTGTAATTAGGTCTTGCTTGGTCGGGAGTTTTATCTGAGGCTGGGGACTGTGTGTACTGTCCTCAACATGAGTAGTCCATTTTCAAAGCTAGACAGTCATCTTACAGGGTGTAATTCCCCAGTAAAAACAAGGCATAGCATTTCTTGTTATTCAGTAACAAATTACTTCTTTATTTGTTTTTTTGTAAACTGCAGCAAGCACAAATGACAAACGGAAATTAGCACAACATATGTTCGCTGCTCAACATAGGCTATCGAATAATACAGCTAGCAGTGCTAATAATAAGCTCATAACTGTGTTAGCTCCAACAAACCTCAACACAGTACGCTTTCTCTTCATAATATCTAGAGGACAATACAGACAAATGGTGTCCAAGGCGCAACACTGAGAAGTAACAGATGTTCACAACACAAAACCTTGCAGACTACCCATGTCTGACTTAATTTTACATCTTGTCTCTCAAGATTACTGCTGCCATATAACCCACAGGGAGCAGTGCTGCACGACTCATGATAAACAGTTCCAAATGCACTCAAACAGAGGGCAGAACACCGCAGGATAAAAACCATAACTTCTCACAGAACACAGTTTGACAGAGAGGGGAAGCATCATGGCTAATATTATATTATGGAGCAAGTGTGTGAGGAGTTTTCTGATGTAAGACCCATACTGTAACATGCATTTCAGCAGATTTCAGAGTGGAATGCTCATAACAACTACCAGCATTGTGCATGTGTTTTTAGAGATTTACGAAGATTAGGAGGATTGCCATACCCTCATAACTTTTCACTGATCTGGGGTTGAAATCAGATTTTTTTCAAGCACCATCATATCTTTGTGAGGTCCTTATCTATGCTATTTTTAGTCAAAGTACTCAACAAAATACTAACAAGATTAAGACAGTGCAGCCGCACTAGCTGCTATGTTCAGCAGTATTAAGATTTAGGAGTGACTGGTGCAGTGCTAAGTGCTAGTGCCAGCATGCTAACATGCTCACAATGTTGATTTTCAGCAGTTAATGATTGGTAATTTTGTTACTTAAAATACAGATACATGGTGTGGAGGTGAATAATCATGACTGCAGGTACACAACCGAGCATGGAATAAAGTCTCTCTCCCTCTATGAAGAAGATTTCAAAACTGAGTGGCCTGGCACGGCAAAGAAAAAGCCATAACCTTAAAATGTTTATCCCACAGCACAGCATGGGGCATTAAATGGCAAATTCAGGTCAGGCAGTTAAACAGACCTCTTTGAGGTTAAAACGGCTTTCTTGGCTTGAGTGAAACATCAAGCACTTTCTTACAGGAGGCACACTGAAATTGTTATGTTTGGGTGACAAGAGTTGAAAGTTTTGGCCTACATTACTCTGTAGTGTGCTTCCTTCTCCCCAAAATCTGAATAGATGGATAGGTGAGGACCCGGCATGTCCCTTGTGTAGCATCACTTCACCACATCCTCTCAGGGTGTAAAACAAGCCTGCCTCAAGGACAATACACCTGGGGACATGATCAAGTGTTGAAATGTTTAGTAGCAACTACTAAAAGTAGGCGCTTAGAGAAAAACTCTATGGAGAAGAAGAAAAAAGAGCGGATTTTGTTTGTTAATGAAAAGGGCAGGAAGCAAGTCAATATGAACAGGCAAGATGCAGGCCAGCTAAAGGCAGGAAGAGATTGGCAAATGAAATTTAGTACTAACCTAGGACCAGACCTTGTGTTGGGGTAAGAAACACAGTGGACTGTGTGCTTTGACGAGCTTACAGTTCCCTGAGAGGATGCTGTAGATACAGCATATGGGAAGAAAAATCACAGAATTAGCCATAGAGGTAGAGGAGTGTGGCTGGAAAGTTAAAGTCTGCCCAGTGGTGGTTGATGTGGGGATTTGTATCCAAGTCACCTGTCTCTCTGGTAGGTGAGGTGGGTATAAAAGACATTCCAGAACCTAGCTGATAGTGCAGCAAGATCCAGTCGGTGTGGTTCTGGAGCAGATGAAAGTCGTGTGAATGGGGTAAAAGCCAGGTAAGTTCTTTGAACTTAAACTGCAACATATGTATGGATAATGCCTGCTAAGCTGAAGTAAACTAGCATAGGAGGACAGGCTTAACAAAAATGTTTGATACATGCAGCAGGCTTGAGACCTCCTTCCTAGTGTGAGCAAGAGCAAGCTAACACGAGGACATAGGACTACCCAAGATCACCAAAGCAAAGCATGGAATAACATAAAAGAGGACTCCTGCTCCATGACTGCATTGTGGGCTGTTTTAAATAACTAAAGGTAAGAACATGTTTATTTAACATTACTGCATTATATGGTCTCTGGTCTCCTTTAATTAAATGTACTGCTGTAATATTCTGAATATAATGTTAATATGTAGTCAAGTAATAATAAGGCCCCAAATATGATGTCACACTTGATATTGATTGAACGGATTAGAGGCCGCAGCCTCTCACTCCTAATGTATTTAGCATCACTTGTACTTGACATCTGTAACTGGCACTTGTTTGTATATTCTTATGTAATTTATTGGTCCCTACAAACACACAACAAATAATATTTTGCCCATAAGCTGCTCCCTTAAAACTTACTCAAACACACTGGTCATTAAGGAATTTTTTCATTCCGGGACCTCCTCTCCCCACACTGACATGTCAGGTTTGTCACCTAGTGATATTCCGGTGCCTCGTAGTTTGCAAATTAAGACCTGCAGATGCTGTGTGTGTCAAGCCACATATCTGCTCTTTGCTTGGGTGAGGATAGGATTCAGGGATGCATTGTGTTAAGGATAGGTTAGAATTGGAAAATGTTGTTGCTTATTGTGGGGCTCTGAAGATTTATGATGGCTTGGCCTGACACCCCTCTCTTTAAGGCCAAATAATGGGTAAACATCATTTAATTCATATACTAAGCTTCCATATGAATGCTCTACCATTCTTTGGCACATTTAACTGTGTATTATTGACTCCATTATTGATGCTGTCTGGTAGAGGTGATGTTTTGTTCAACATACAGAAACTGAAGAAAACAGACAGTATCTCCTAAAAGCTTGAGTAAGGAGCACCACTACTAGTGGAAAAGGTTAGGCTGGAGCCCTGTAAAAAGCTCAAGAGACAAGGCTGGGTGATAAAATGACAATTATTATGATAGAAGTCCCCTCCATAACAATGATAAACTAATGCGTAATTTTCAATACATACTGTACATGTAACTCAATACATGTGTCTGCTCTGCATCTGCTGCGCTAGCTGCACAGTAGTCCTGTTATACCTCAGCACTAGTTATGTACTGTACCTGATTCATCATGTGTTGACTAGAGTTGCACTGATTGCAATTTTCTTGGACGATTTCAATTTCTGACTTTTTTTAAGTCTGACTTGGTGATTCCAATTTAGGGCAATTTCGATTTTCTTTCTTTCTAGGAACTGTAATTGACAGCATACACAGAAATGTTTTGTATGTTTCCTTTCATGAAAAATTAAATTGGAATAAAACATTGTATTCAAGTTTTACATTTCCATCTTTTTCTTGATTTGTTTTTACAAACCTCCAACTAAAAATGAAGTGCAATATTTGTAATTCTCCAAATATAAACAGGCGCAACAGGTAATAGAAGAATGGCTGTTCTTACTGAGCACACAGTTCTTTTTGAAGTGCCTAGGTTGTATTTCCTGTCTTTTACCACAAGTTTGATACACTATACATATACATGCATTTCGTGTGTAGCCAGTAATTCACTCATTGTGTATGATTTGGAGATTTGGATAGAGTTTCACCTTCCCCAAGGTGTTTCTGTAGGCTCCTCTGTAAACTGTATGTACACCAAGTGCAACCACTGCACAAGTGAACACATGCTTGGTACAGACACATGCACAATCCTTGCTCAGTGTGTATGCAAGAGGCTACATGCTGCACGCGCCACACTTTTGGTCTGTACCACTGTGTGCACAATGTAGACTGTCGTGCCTCTAAAACTGATCGCCACAGAATCTGATCAGCTGGTCACCGGTCAAGGCCAGTCATGCTGAGAACTGCTCATTTCTGATTTCCACCAATTGATTGGTGTTGACCTCTGAGTTGGTATTGCCAGATCAAATTCAAGTATATTCAGTGAGTGCTTGAGGGTCCTAAAACAGGATCACTCTTTTTATCTCACCCTTACTCATTTTTATTCATTATTGGCAGGAAGAAGTCTTTCATTCTTCTCAGCAATGGTTTATGAGCTCATTTTAGTCCATAATCAATGTAAAGGGCTTTACTTAAAAACACATAGACAGTGTTGCTTATTAGATATTACAGTATGTTAGCAAATAATAAACTGCATTATTTGTATACATTCAGTCTTAAGCACTTTACCACATTTAAGATGAAATTACAATTCTCATTACAATCAGATCTCCCCTGTGGAAGGTACAAATTTACTTAACTCTTTTACATTAGAAACATGTACTTCACTCTTCTTAATGCATCACCTTTTTGTGACAATCAATACGCTTCTTTTGATAGCAAACATGTGCTTGTACAAGAACATTTAACATCTGCAGAAAGGTCATTAGGATGTGCACAAAGTTTAAAGTATATCTCTGTGCTCCCTCTCAGTAATATCTCTTTGTTACTTATATGTAATATGCCAAAAGTATCATAAGAATGACATACAGTAGGAAGCGCCACAGGATGATGCCATTCTTGTTAAAGAAGCAGTCTTGGTTCCTCTCTCTGCCCCTGACACTCCACATAGTATTAACTCTTTGTTATTGCTGGGAAGAAAACTACTTTGAATGAGATGGCAAATACATGCCAGATGCCTGAATTAGACCTGCCCACCCTCATTTAAAAATACTTAGTAACTGATGAACAGTAAAACTCAGACAGGTACACTATTAACATCTACAGTATAATTAAATGATCCACTAAGTTTTACTGCTTGTGAACTTACTCCACAAGAGCTTTTCAATTTTCTCGTTCCTTCCTTCCTTCCTTTATTAAACAGCCAAGTCATGTATCAAAGCCATAACTTCAGCAACTTATTGTATTTGCTTGCTGCGATAAGTCTTAGGGCAGCTCCTAAACCCATTCCCCCATGGCTCTCTAAAGATAAAAAATAAGATATTCAAGATGAACACTGATGACTGGAACCGCACTCTCCAAGAGTCTGCGTAATAGCTCATTCCTCAGAGCTAGTGACTCTATCAACAGCTTAAGCCTGCCTGAGATAATTTCAGTTTCCTCTTAGACTAGGTTGTCAACACTCAAATATTTCGGGGGGTGCTCCAATGCACAACTTCTGACCCTCGGACTCATTGGTAATCCTGTTATGATGTGAAAGATATGCTTCCATTTAAACCATAGAATAATACAACACAGGCTTATGGCACAAGAAATATTGTATGCCTGCATACTGCACCATAGTACAAGATGATATACTACACTGTACATTTGATAAATCAGAACTTGTTTCTAGACTGATGAAACAAATAGCTGTTTTAGAGCATTTTCGCCTGTCATTATCAAGACACAACATGTAAACTTAAACTAAAACTTAAGAAATTAATTGGTGGAACCTTTTTAAAACCTGGAAGGCAGCACTGCCTTGAGGAACTCGTTAATGAAAGACAAGCCCTTCAATTATAGATGGACAACTAGACAATATAACAAAAGTGTTAGGATCATGCATGCAACAGTGAAAACAAAATTATTTCTTGATCATCAAGTTATTAGTAATGGTGTAATGCACCAATGTACACTTACTATAATGTGCTTACAGAATATACAGTTTGAAGTATTTGTACTTTACTTGAATAGTTCCATTTTCTTCTACTTCATATTTTGACTTTACAAGCTGCAACTTTAAAGTGAATAATGCATCAGTAAATATAATTCAATATTATAATATGCATTAATGTGAAGTGTGCCATTGTGCATAATGAGTAGTTTTACTTTTGGTACTTGAAGTATATTTTGATACTTTTTGTAATTTTACTTAATCTGCATTTTAAATGCAGGACTTTTACTTGTAATAGAGTATGTTTATATTGTGGTATTGCTACTGAGGAGGGGAGACGACCATCGAGGAGAGAGAGAGCTGGCCTGCCTTCAAGAGCTGTGAAAACTTTGAAACAGTGGGAGAAGTTGAAGATGCTTGATGGTATCCTGTACAGAGTGTGCAAAGATCCATTGACTGGGAAAAAAAGACACCAGTACATGACACCGCTCTCCTTGGTCAGCCATGTTCTGCAGGGTGTCCACGACAATGCCGGCCATCAGGGCCAGAGTAGGACACTATACCTGGCCAGGCAGAGGTTCTTCTGGGTGAGCATGGAGTACGATATCAGAAGATATATCAAATGCTGTAAGCGCTGTGTAGTCAGCAAGACGCTCGAGCCGGAAGGCAGGGCCTCACTTAAGAGTATTAAGACCATCTGTCCTCTTGAGTTGGTCTGCCTTGACTTCTGGTCTGCAGAAGACTCTAATGGAAAGAGCGTAGATGTATTGGTGGTGACAGACCACTTCACCAAGATGGCCCACGCTTTCCGTTGCCCAGATCAGTCTGCAAAACAAGTGGCGCACCAGCTTTGGGACAGGTATTTTTGTGTCTATGGGTTCCCTCAGAGGGTTCATTCAGACCAGGGCGCAAATTTTGAGAGTCAGCTGATTCAAGAGTTACTGCAAGTAGCGGGTGTGAGAAAGTCAAGGACAACACCTTACCACCCCATGGGAAATGGCCATACTGAAAGATTCAATAGAATCCTAGGCAATATGATTAGGGCCCTACCACCCAGAGATAAGAACAAATGGCCGCAGATGCTACAGACACTGACCTTTGCATACAACTGTACAGCACACGAGTCAACTGGCTATGCTCCTTTTTACTTGATGTTCGGTCGAGTCCGCAGACTACCAGTAGATGTCATGTTCCACAACGCAGAGAGAGATAATGATATTACGGATTACTGCAGTTATGTCAAGAGGATGCGAGCCGACCTCAAGGAAGCCCTCACTTCGGCTCAAGTCAATGCTGACTCCAGTCAGCGGCATCAAGCAGAGTTGTATAACAGGAGAACAAAGGGGCAAGACTTAGAGGAAGGTGATCAGGTGCTCCTAGCAAACAGGTGTGAACGGGGTCGGAGAAAGTTAGCTGACAGATGGGACTCCACCTTGTACATTGTAGTCTCCAGAGACCCGAGGTGCCATACCTATCGCATCCGTAGCAGCGATACTGGACAGGAAAAAGTTGTTCACAGGAACTTGCTTCTGCGAGCCAACTTCTTGCCACTGGAGATTGAACATGAAATGGGGTCATCTTTTCACAGTGGTTCTCAGTCAGGTCAGGAGGATTGCGATGTTGGAGTCCTTTCTGCGACAACCTCTGAGCTTGATAGAACGCAGTATACTGCCAGCTGGGTGGTTGAGTGTACGCCCTCAGTGGATCTTCCAGATGACCTCTCACGAGCATTGGTTGATAATCTTGTGCCGGTGCCTGAGACCCTCCAGCTGAGCATTTGCACTGGAGACATTAATACCAGACCTAATAATGGAAGCCTTCAAGAGAGCTGCAACGTTGAGGCTGGGGCGAGCATGGACCAGGTCAGTGAAACAGACACTAAGAATGGAAATGATGGAGCGAGATCGAGCCGCATCCTTTCTGTAGTGGTAAAAGCAAACTTGATATAGTTAATACTTATTAGGCCAATGTTAGTTAAACTTTAAGTATGGTCAGAATTCTCTGTTCTTCTGTGTACTTCTCTCTCTGCATGATCATGGGGTCCAGTTTCCTGTTTTTCAGTAACAGGCTGATACGGGTTTCCCACAAATACAGAAATGATACCAGGGTGGGGGCCTGATGGAAGGCAAGACCTGGACAATTGGACGAAGTTGGGAAATAGATAGCTATTTAGGATGCTGCAAAGCTGAAGAGACAGACTTAGACTTGGAGAGCGCATGGGTGAATGTGAAGACTTAAGAAGACAGACAAAGACCCCAGAAACTCTGCAGAGAAATCCAGGTGGTTCTGTTTCTCTCCCTCTCAATCCATATTACAATATATTGTTCAATAAATGATGATTGGCACTGCAGTGATTCTCCCTGTGAATTAATTCTATACACGACACTATTAGTCATTACACCCCTAGTATGAGATTGTGTTTAAGGCATTTTCTTAAGCGAGTGTACATTAGGAGCCTGGCCAGCTTCTCTGTGTCACTTTCCCCAAGTAGGGAAACAGCATGTTGCGTGTGAAGATAGATCTATCGAGATGATGACTAACTGTGTTAGAGTCACTTTGGACTTGACTTTTGACCTGAAGCCGTACTGTTTTGAGAAGTTCAGAGGGGAGTATGTAGCCAACTTAATTTTATATTAAATTTTTGTTGTCCACTACATTGTTTTGTTCCCTTGAAAAGTGTTGATTGCATTGCCAGGGTTCCTTCAGGATAAGCCCTGATTTCTTTCTGGCTTGAGTGTTCCTACTGGACGTATGTTGCAAGGGGGACATTAGTGTATGTAACACACGCATGGATGCACACTCAGCGTCACACCATATTCCTGGCAAAACGCTGGATAACACTGGTGTGGACACCAGAGAGAGACGTGTGCCTGCGGATGTGCTAATCGTGCCCCTTGCTATCCTTTCATAGAATAAACTTCAAACCCTGAAGCCCTGTGTGTCCGACCTGTGATTCAGCCATCTCACAACCATTACATTGAGACATTTCACTTAAGGCCACAAATGTCAACCATACAGTGTGACTAGAGGAAAAGTCAGGGGATTGTGAAAGTCAGTTGTATTCATTGTGTGGGAACCATGAATGTCTGCTCCAAGTTTTGTGAAAATCCATCTGATAGTCTATCCATCCATTCACCAAGAGAACAGGCAAACTCCACTGTGCTATCCCCATCCAATAATTAGGGTATTTCAGTCTGGACCAAGGCAGTGGACTATATTGTTAGTATGGATAATAAAAGTTACAGCGCTACACCTGTAGTTATGAAGTACTTTGAAAGGATGATGTTGGCCCACCTGAAAACAGGTAAATCAGGTCAATAGATGATGAGTCAACATGGCACTGCATTACATCCTGCAACACCTTGACTACCCAGGGACCTAGGCATGGGTCCTCTTTGTGGACCTGTCTTCAGCTCGACATTCAACGCCATCATTCCAGACACCCTTCATTCTAAACTGACCCAGCTCACTGTGCCTGCCCCCACTTGTAAGTGGATCACCAAAATGCATAATTTCTGTCATAGCTTGGTCTATAATGTAGATAGAACCCTGAAATGTTAAGGTATGATATATACTGTATATGCGCTCTGAGTGTTCTTGTTTAGTTTAGAAACAAGAAAGGATGCAAAATAACCCAGATTAGGTCCAACAAAAATTCACAGATGACACAATGGTCATTGGTTTCACCCAAGACGGTGACGAGTCAGCATACAGACAGTAATTTGAACAGCTGGCCGTGTGATGCAGTTGCCACAACCTGGCGCTGAACACACTCAAAACAGTGGAAATGACAGTACTGTACACTTTAGGAAGAGCAGCCCTGTATCATCAATAGAGTCCTTTGAGGTCCTGGGCCCCACTGTCACCCATGACACAAACTGTTTGAACTCCTCCCTCTGGACGGTGCTACAGGTCAAAACAACCAGACACATGGACAGTTTTTTTCCCCTGTGTCATCACTCTGATGAACAATTAATCCATGTTTATATGTATAACAAGCTACAGCAAACACCACAGTGCAATAACTTATAGATGTAATCACTGAACATACCAAATAGCTCATTTTAACTTGTATGTATGTACATATTTATAAATATATGGCAGTTTGTCTTCTTGTTTTTTACTTTTTTTTCTGTTTTATTTGGTGCACATCAGGGGCCATTGAGCTGGAGTCAAATTCCTTTGTATTTTAACATACTTGGCAATGAGGTTTATGATTGATTTGTTGTTCTGTGTGTGTGTGTGTGTGTGTGTGTGTGTGTGTGCATGCGTGCACATTATTTCGTATGGATTGTCTCAGGGGCATCTTTGCACAGCCTGCACCTGGGGTCCTGTCTGGTATGGTAGACCCCTGCCTCTGTTGATCTTGTACTTAGTGCTTGTTCTTGTGCTGCCATGATTAGTGCCTCTGTGCTGTCTTTCAGTCCAGCTTTGTCCAGTCACTGGTAGGATTTTTTGATATCAGCCACTTCTACTATTTGACGGTGGTACATACCATGCAGAGGTTTGTCCTTCCATGAGAGTTCCTGCTCTTCCTTCCCTTGTTCCTCTGGTATCTGCTGCCTGAGGTGTTCACTAAGCATGTTATCACTCAGGGCCATCTTCCTGATGTATTCATGGATCTTTTGTGGTTTCATCCTGGATAGTGGCTCTTCTTCTTCTCCCTCTTTTGGCTGTTCCCGTTAGGGGTCGCCACAGTGAATCATCTGTTTCCACCTAACTCTATCCTCGGCATCCTCTACTCTCACCCCAATTAACTTCATGTCCTTTTTTTAGCACAATCATGGATAGTGGCTCTGACGTTCACTAATCCTCGGCCTCCTTCCTTCCCTCCTTCCCACAGCCTCAAGATGCTGGACTTGAGGTGAAACTCGCCGTGCATTGTAAGGAGCTTCCTTGTCTTGATGTCAGTGGCCTCTGTCTCCTCCTTTGGCCAGCTTATTATGCCAGCGGGGTACCTGATGATCGGCAGGGTGTAGGTGTTAATCGCCCGGACTTTGTTCTTTCCATTCAGGACTTGCCTTACTTCCTGAGGGGACTTGGTGGTTGCTGCTTTCCTTGCGGCCTCTTCATGGTTCCCATTTGCCTGCGGGATCCCAAGGTACTTGTAGCTGCCCTCAATATCTGCCATGTTGCCTTCTGGTAGTACAATCCCTAGATGTTGGGTTTCGAAGTATCCATAGGTCCCACATCCTCCGTATGTAACCCCTCTCGCTGGGGTTACTTGTATAGTAGCATTTCAATAGTTCCCTGTTCTCGTCTCTTGTTCCAGTAGCCCACGTCTCATTATGTTGCTCTGGTTCCTCAACACCTGACGCGGACCTTGTTGACCTGGGTGATGTCCAAGCTGGTGTGACTCTCATTTTTCCAACTCTCATTGCCCCATGAGGTAGGCAGGTAGCATTAAACATAATCTATTCTGTGTTTTAGGCAAACCTGAGATGCTGAGACTTTGCCATGTTGCCGCATTATGCAGCACAGATTGCTTAAGTTGTCCTATCACATATACACATGTACTATACAGACACAAATATGTCACCTTCCCTGTCTAACATTCCTATGTTCTTCATGTCTTCCTTCTTGCCATCCATTCTCCTTCCCACGTCTTTCACACAAACACACAGTGACAAATTTTTCTCCTCTTTTTATCTATGTGTGTGTGTCTGTCCATGTGGATGGTTCCAGCCAGTAATGGGATTGTGCAGATTATGCTCTAGCCATTGTTGTAATGTCCATGTTTTACAAATCTCTCCCTCCTCAGAAACTCTAATGCCAGCTGCCTCACAGAGGATATGAGATGATGCAGCTGTTACACTGAATTATCTATCTCTCTTCTTTACTCTCTTCTGCCATTCTTTACTTTTTGCAGACTTCAAAGTCTAAACAATTTAATCAAGTTACAATCTGCTTCATAGATCGCTGCACAAAGCTGATAGGATTCCAGCTTTCTAATAGGAAAAGAACTGGCACTCATGCATTTTTCAGAGGCCATTCTTTGCAGCTGATATACTACAGGACCATGGCCGCATTGGTGTAATTGCACTCAAGTGAAAAGCAGTTGGAGTTTGAGTGTGATATGCAGTCCAGCAAAGGTTAATGAGGGTCTATTCACACTGCAATACTAAGGCTGCTGCCAGGTTAATAATTACTGTAATACTTCATTTTGGTGCAACATATTCATCAAGTGGTGCTCATATCTCTGTCAGAGTTCAGGAGCAGTCAAACTCCTATAGCCACTAATCTGGAGAACTTCTGTCAGATCTGGAATTCACACATTTTAGCCTACTCAGACTTCTGTGTTTGTTTTAGACCATTTCCTGGCTTGACCTGTGCCATGTGACAATGGCAACTATTAATTCCTTAACTTTCATTCATATTACTCTATTAATTAACTCAAGAAAGAATTCGGTTTTTTTGCTTCTCAATGCAATGCAAAAATGTAAATGCTGCTTGGTTCTGATACCGCAGGACTACCAAGGGGACTTGTTTTGTCTCTGTACTGTCAGAAAAATGGAAGTGTGGTCCCAAGGATAAGGTAGATATCAGGCACTGCTATCTTAAGACAAAATATCTACATTACATATATATGGGCCACAGCAAGAGAAGAAGAATCTATTCTTGTTTGTTCATGCCACTGTAATAACACGAATGCATACAGTACACACACACACTCCTCTTTGGCAAATGTGATCAAATGTTAAGATTTCCCTCTCCTTTGCACAATTTGGGGTTGCAGCAGTATACTGGTTTCATGGTATACCAAGATATGAAAATTAATGGTTATCAAGCCATGCACATTAGCTTAGTACCAGTATTGAAGAAAAAAAAACGATGCATGTGTACCCTTCTTTGTTGACTGCCTGCCAGACCCTGCAATGGGTGCCATACACAAACATGCAGTGGACAAACTGCAGAGAGAAGGAGGCTGATTGCCTGTCACCAAACTCCATCCTCAGTTAAAATCAGCAGTGTGGGATTACTTTGGATATCTCATTCACCTTCATGCAGATCAAAGTATATGTCCTGTTTATTACTTTAATCCCAACCATTAAAAGGTGTGAGCGTATGAACGTCAGTCTTAAAATGTGCGTTTGAAATTCCACATTGTCTGTTTGTTACTTACAAAAGAACTCACTCTGATACCGATTTGACCCTAGAAACACACACACAAACTTTCCCAGCTCACTAAAGTGTGTGTGTGTGTGTGTGTGTGTGTGTGTGTGTGTGTGTGAAGGTACAATACAGGACCAATCTGGCTGCGCTGTTGTTCACCTATTAGCAACTTTTTTGATAATCGTTCAGAGCATTGTGACATTATTATTTTGCAAACCAGTCAACCGATTAATCAATAGTTGCACTGTTATACACAATAGTTATACAAAATAGCTCCACCTCACCCACCTACTGCTTTTACATCAATGCATGAGTGATAGTATAACAATATACTATATAGTAAACCATTTTTATGCATTGAGTAGCCTACTTCTACATTTAAAACTTTAAGTAAAAGTAACCTACTCTGTTACATGTAAAAGTCCTGCTTTGGAAATGTTGAGCATGAAGTATTATGATTTAAGTAAAGAATGTAAATACTTCCTCTACTACTGGTGCTATCATGCAAACTAATATGCTTTAGTAATATGTCTGTGCAGATTCTCAGTCATCCAGGTCATAATAACTGAAAAAACCTTAGAAAAAATCAAAGGACCTTCAAAAGACTGAAACACCACCAAGGGGGATAAATATCTCCGGCTCAACACCAGTCGGTCAGAACTGATGAAGCCTCTTGGATGAGAGGTGAAACGTCTTCAATCTAGAAATCTAAGTCCAGTTGATTTTTTCTATGGTTTTTGCAGATGCTTTAGTAATATAACATGTTATAATTATATGCTTTTTTAACCCTTGTGCTCTGTTCGGGTCTGTGGGACCCGGAGTCACTTGTCACCTTAAATAAGACAATATATATAAATATACAGACCCGAACAGAGCACAAGGGTTAAAAATGCTGTTCATAATTCTTTAGGGTTAGTCTAGTGCTGCAGTCCAGCTCAATCAACTGGCACAGTCACCTGTAATTTGTTAAAATCATCATTCTTTTGCGGGTCATTGTAGAGACAGTGATCATACCATGAAAATCGTATGCCATTGCAACCCTGTTGCACATACTGAAAAATTAACTGTCCTTAACTGTTCTTCCTATTATCTGAGCTTGGATCATACTGTACATGGTAATTTGCTCCAAACTATGAGTCATGATGCACTGCTAAGATTAAATATCAGAACCAGCACAATGGCAAATTCTCTTAATTTTTTTGTATTTTCTTAAGCCCATCTTACTCAGATTCGGGCATTACAAGTGTCTGTTTTGAAACACATTTTAAAAATCACAGATGATACATCGCTCTCTCTCTCTCTCTCTCTCTCTCTCTCACACACACACACACACACACACTTCTTTGCACATCTCCATTCTTCCAGATATTAACCTGTGATGGATGAAGCACCACACATCTGCTCTGTATCATAGTCTCAGCTGGATGTGAAGCGCTTGTGCATAAAGACATTAACACAGCTTGTCCTTGCTGGGATAAATTACTACCTGTGCACATACAAATCATATTCCCTCTCCCTCATACAGACACACATGCAGGTACAGGAAAATTCAAGTTCTTATGAAATTGAACTGTATCACATTGGGAGGTTCCTGCTGGCACATCATCTCATAAAGTACAATTCTACAAGGTGCACATTTACAGTATATTGTAGCCCTAGTGGTACTAGAGCAACAATGCCTGTCTCAGATTTCTTAAAGTGTAAAAAATATTTATGTGTCCTTCTGCTTGGGTAATAGTACATATGGGTACCAGTTAACTGCCAGGGGATGAACTCATATACAGTCGGTGAGTAAATGCACTTTACCTTCTGCAAGCAAATTTTGCACTGTGTATTTACACTTGCCAGTCTGACAGGTTCTGATTCACATACTTTCTTGCTTTTCTTCTGTTCTTGAAAAACTAATACATATGTTTCAATACTGTACATTTCTAACTGCTTCATTTCTCCTCTGTTTTGTAAATGTATTATATGGTATTATAACAGTAAATTAGATTTAATGCTTAGGTACTCATAAATCCTCAAGTTAAAGTACGTTTGCATGAGCAAATAGGAATACACTGTAGAATTCAGCAGTACAGTACAGTACAGTAATGAAATAACACCTCTAGATGTATGCTGTAATATCACAAGCAATGGTTTCTCTACAACCAGGGTTTTCATAGTCAGAAACTATGAGCCTGCCCACAGATTTTTGGCACCATGAACTGGCACCATTAAAAGTATACTGAATTAGCTGTTAGCAGTTTCTTTTTGTAATGAACCCATGTATGTTCAGATTGGATTCCGTTGACACTGAAACATCAAAATTCTCAGTTAAGTTATGCTACTATATCGCTACTAAGCTATATGGAATGTCTTGTTGTGATTTCTGTGTGAGACAATTTGTGGGCATTTAGTAAAATCATCAGAGAAATCATCAAAACCTGTAAGTCAGACTGAATCTAAAATGAACATTTCAGGTCTGCGTGTTCAGTCCTGACTCAGAAAAGGAATGCAATATTTGACGCAACTCACAACTGTCACGCTAAATACTTTAATGTGACCTAATTGCCCCAGGAGGCAATTAAGAGTCACTGCTACAGCTCCAACTATTGATTGTGTGGGTAAATGGGTCAGTAACAATAAATAATTTCTGGTTGTTTTTGGAATACTGGCATGCACTTGTCCCTTTCACCTTACACAGTATCTTTGCCTCACACCTCTCCCTCCCTTCTGCAACTCAGTTTGAACCCTCCCTTCTACATCTCTGGATAATGGGATACAAAAATTCAGCTTGTTGTAAAAACTGTGGATTATTTATTAATTGAAAAAAAATACATTTTTAACCATCTTTTTCACATCACCATGATCAAATTTAGAGTTTTGTGACTTGTGCTCTCATAACCTGAACACAGAAAAGTATGGAGCTTCAAATGTATATGAGTCAGTAATATCACTAAAATAAACTTTTCTGACTAAATATTCAATATTTTTTGACTAAAATTGCCAATAAACCTGAAGGTATGCCTGCAAATAAAAATGCAGCCAATAATACACAAATGTGCCAAAGAATGAGAGAACATACATATGGAAGCTCAGTATACGAGTTAAATGTTGTTTATCCATTATTTGGCCCCAAAAAGGGGGATGTCACAGGCCATGCCATCATAAATCTTCAGAGCCCCACAATAAGCAACACCTAACTTAATCCTAAGCATTGCTCAAGTTAGGCAGTGGCTGGCTGGACTGGCTTGTAATGGCAGTCACCTCTGAGAGCCGGGTCCGCTCAATTGTCCAACCATTGACACTGTTCTACCAAGATTGTCAATGTGTCCTTTAGCCTGAATTATTGATGTGGCAGTCTGCTGCACCCTTACTCCACTATGTTCTCACAAATGCTCAGGTTATTATTTCATGAGTAGTTAATTCCTTCTCCAGTCTTCTGCAGGCTCACTGCTACTTAATGTTAACAGTACTGTACATGGACTTGTAGCATAAATTCTGCTCTGGTCTGACAAAACCCTCCTGGATCTCCTCCTGCTGTTAAAATCCTCAAGTTTTTCCAGTCTAGTTTTTCTGTGTGTATACTTGATAGGTGAAAAATACTAGATTCAAAGAGTCACAGGGAAGTACCACAATCGTCAACTTAGTTAAACTCTGCAATTAATTCATTTTAAATGTCTCCGTGTTCTTGTTAAATGTTTGTCATTTTCATAGCATGTGTAGAATGTCATGGTGTAATGTAGTGTAACAAGCGTATGTAATTGTAATTCTCTGCAGGTTTCAACAGATCGAGGCTGTTTACGAATAAACTCACACTGTATATGAATCTGTCTCCTTCCATTTCTATCTCTGGTTCTTTTTTCCCCAGTACTTTGTCTTGTTCATTAGCTCATGCTATCTCATTATATCTGTCCTCAATCAATCGGTCAGCCTCTCTCTCTCTCTGGACTACTAGTCTCCAAGTCAACACCATTAGATCCTGAATCTGTCACTACCTTCATCTCTGGCCCTCACAATCTGCTCTCTGCCTGTCAGTCCTAATTCTGTTATTATTATGCATATATGTGGGTGTATTTGTGTCTGTTTTTCCTTGTACAGTTCGCTTTTGTCCTTGTTTAGATGAAGGGTAATGCTTTTTAAAGCATGGCCAGAATGCACACCTAACACAGATGATGATGGATCAACAAGCCTCATCAAGATGAGCACAGGTCAGGATGAGTGCAGGACCCACAAAACAGACACACAGTGCTACAGTAGCTCAGAAGTGTTATTTCTTCCTTATGATCCATGTACAGTATAAGCACAAATACAATCAGAATCATGTGAAAAACCTCAAAACAGTTGATCACGTCAGTACTGCTTACATAAGTAGAATGCTGTTTATAGCCAGGAGATCCAACTAATTACATTTTTACCACCCACAAATGTTGTTGTCCCATTGTTTCCATGGGAATATATGCTTTTATGCTTTCACCACTTTTCTCTGAGTTTATTTAAGTGTTACATAGGCAAGGCAGCAGCATAGCTTTGGTATTAAGATATACAGGAAGAGAAACAGTCATTTTCAACCTGCAACTGTATTCTCCTCACTTTATAGACAAGTAGGGATGCACCAATACCAGTATCAGGTATCAGGTCTGATATCACCCTTTAGTACTTGTACTGGTACTCAAAATAGTTGCCAGATACTATACACCAATACCACTTAACGGCAGCATTACATTAACATCACGCTGGCTGAGCCGATCATTAGGTGGTGAAGAAGAAATTACAGTGGCTCATGGATATTTTATGGTAAGTGTCAATGACAAAAGTAAAGCCAACTGTGAGTTCTGATTCTATGCCCAGCTGTGTGTGTGTGTGTGTGTGTGTGTGAGCCCCCCTCCCTCCCCGTCTCACACAGACACAGAGTCACATTTTACAGATACATCAATGCTCGATGTGTGCAACAAACAGTAATGGAGAGCAGTGGCGGTTCTACATTGAATTACTCCCTGGGTGAGACCCCCCTCTACACCTTGTATTACCTATTTTTATTAGCCATTTCACGGACCCCCCCGCCCCGCCCCTTCGTCCGCTCCATTTGGGAGAGTTGAACTAACCCTCCTCCTGCGCCCGCGCCCACACCCCCTCCCCTTTCCACCTCTCACAGAGCTTCTGTGCATGGCACCTTCTCATCAAGCTAGGGCGCCACATATGATAGATAATAGAAAACCGCTTAGTGGCGCAGATTATTTTCTTTCCAAGTGCTTGTGCCGCCCCCCACGTGTCATGAAAAAATGCTGCCCATGCCAAAAACCACCACTGATGGAGAGAATAATCAAACACTTGAACAAGCTGAGCACAACAAATTTGCAGCAAGAAGACCAAGAAGACGTCTTCACTCTCCCAACGGACAAAATGTCTGGTTCCGTGTAGCCCTAACCATTTGGTGCTCATTCTGCTGACTGTATTGAATTTTCAAAATCATCAATTATAGTTGTATTTCAAACACGTGATACTCCTTGTATCTTGTAATGATACTCACCTGTAGCAATCAATGGGTGCTGACAATATACAAATTACACTTAACCAGTTAAAATGGAGAAAAGTTGACTCAACCTTTGTGTCTTGTGCACCACACTGAGCATGGAGAAAAGAAAGAAGAGCAAAGAATTGTTTAAGGATTTGAGAACCACAATAGTAGAAAAGCATGAACAGTCTCAAGGCTACAAGTCATGATGGATCATGCTGTTCCTGTGTCCACTGTGTGCAACATTGTCAAGAAGTTTACAGTCTGTGGCACTATAACTAAACTCCCTGGACGTGGGCGAAAGAGAAAAAGATTGATTGCAACGAATAATTGTTCAAATGGTGGATAAAAAATCTCAATCAACTTTCAAACAAATTCAAGCTGACCTGCAGGCACAGGGTGCAACAGTGTCAGCTCGCACTATCCGTCATCTTCTGAATGACATGGGACGCTATGGTAGGAGACCCAGGGCGACCCCACTACTGACACAGACATAAAAAGGCCAGATTGGAGTTTGCCAAAACTTACCTGAGGAAGCCACAATTTTACAGGAAGAATGTCCTGAGGATAGATGTGGCCTAAACAAAATGAGGCCTTCAAAGAAAAGAACAGTCCCTACAGTTAAACACAGTGGAGGTTCATTGATGTTTTGCGGTTGCTTTGCTGCTTCAGGCACCGAATGTCTTGACTGCGTGTATGCCATTAAGAACTCTGAAGACTACCAATGAATTCTGGGGCGCAGTGTAGGGCCCAGTGTCAGAAAGTTGTCTCCAGCAGAGGTCATGGATCTTACAGCAGGACAGTGACCCAAAGCAGACTCCAAAAAGCACCCAGGAATGGTTTCAGACAATATTCTGTCTACTATAGAGTAGGCAGTTTAAAGTAAGAACATGTACCACCATTAAATAAAACATTTAAATTGCTGACTGTAATATTATGTGCTCCCAACCTTGCTGCTCTGGGTGGTGGTTGTCAAATAATTTCATTCTAACAGAGGGTCACATACCTACAAAGGCTAAAAACCCCTGTATTAGAGTATGCTATGTAGTAGGCTACAGACCCTCAGTCAGTGGCACGTTATATTCAGTAGAAATAGTGGCAGTGCTGTGTTTACCTGATTTGCAAAGTATCCTGCTATATTTTAGTTATTCACAATTAAAAGGTAAGTCTCATAAACATAAAAATTCTCAAATTTTTATGGTAATTGAGATTACAATGTAATGTACTTGCACCTGGTCTGGAAAAAATTCAAAACAGCTCCTTATTTTCCCAGAACCTCCAGCTTCAAACTCCTACTGACTGCAGCCTTGTGCCCTGTGACTGGTCATTTCAAGAAGACCACTGCAGACAAATTGATTTTTTGTTCACTAGCTTACCCTCACTTTACTGACTTCTGGTTCCATTGTGAGTAAGGTGAGACTGCACCATGGTTCAGTCCCCTGAGATGGACAAAGCCTATCTGTTTGCAGAGTTCAGTAAACCTGGCCTCTGAAAACTGTTTCACCCCTGCTCAGTCACCTCTGGTTGAAACACTTCAGGTTTTGCTGGCCAGTGATGAAACCTCCAGCCTTTACAGTCAGGTGTATGTTTGTAGGAGATGACAACTGGAGCTGGTTGTTTTGTGCACTATATTTTATTTTATATGTGGTTTGTCTAAATTGGTATATCTGCACCGATCGTGATTTCTCCGTGTGTGCGGTCTCTCCAGGACAGAAGAAGAATGTCCTTGTTACATTGGTAGACAGAGTCATGTCAAGTTGTCAGACAGGCAGCAGCAACATCCATAGTGTGTGTGTGTGTGTGTGCATGCGCATGTGTCTCATCATGCCACGTCTCTGCAATGTCACAGTATACGAATTGACAGGGTAACAGCCTGTCTCATCAAAATGAATAAGGGCATGCCTGTCCCACTGTCTTTTTCTCCCTTTGCCCTTTCTCTCCGAACCTTTTTCCTTTCTAGGTCTGTCTATCTCTACCTGTATGTCTAGCATCTGAGCTGAAATGAGACCAAAATATGTCACTGAAATGCACTGAGATCCAGTTGCACTGGCCTTCTCTCAGCTCATCAGTGGCAGAGAAATTATCATTTTTTTTACCCTCTCTCTCTTTCTGCTACGTCTCTCTTTCTGACATGAGAGAAATGCAAAAGTGATCACACTCAGGACCTGTATCGGGAGTGTACAACAGAAGACAGAAAGCAGCAGCTTGGCTCAACCAGACAGGAAGATAATGAGTATAGATGGTAACAGACGAGTAACTGTCAGCATCCACCTATAGACACAAACAAGATACGATACATCCCAGTCAAGTGACAATGGCTAACAAGGATTTGTACGGCGTTGGTTTCTATACTCCATCTTGTTTTCTGAACCTTTCCATCCTCAGCGAGTCTCCCCTCTCTCTGTTCTGCAATGAAAACACAATTTGGTGGCTATACAGTGCTGCGTATTGCATAGGAATAATTTATGAGTAGCAGAAATATTGAGTTGGACCTAGTGAAGAAAATGTGTTGCTGAAATGTCCACTTGTTGTTATTGCTTCATTGTTCTGACCATTGAGTCTCTTTGCCATTATTAGCTGACTGAGAGCCACTACTGCTGCCAGCAGGAGTGCCAGCAAACTGACTGCCAAGATACTAGCACAGAAAACTCAGCCATAACCAATGGACTTTCACTGTCAGTGTGCACACAATTTAGAGAACGCTTAACAGATTGTGTCAGTTGCTCCACTTTATGCAACTGTAGCCTCAAGTGTCAGTGAGACTCACCTCATGTTATTTTCATTATCAATTTATTAATTTTTGCTGATTAGTTGTTTGTTATTCTTGCCTTGATCAGGACCATGGTCTGGCCTGAACTTGAGTTGCCTCACTAGGTCAATCTTCAGCTGCCAATCTCAGTTGGTTGTAAGAAGGAAAGATACTCATTTCACCATCTCCTTGCTGACATCTACTGTGGTCATGACAGCTCCAGGAGCATCCTTTCCCCCAGGCCCTCTGGCAGGAACTCCAGGAATCAATTTCTCTAGCATAGTGGGTATGACAGTGTTTTTGCCACACCACAAGATAAAAGGCTGGATAGACTGGTGAGGACATTATAAAATAAAACATCAGCATCAGGATCTTGACCAGAAATGGACTCATTCCCTTCCAGAGCACTGACTAAGTCATCTTGTGATTGATGGTTCTGCTGCTGCATCCTCAGCAACTTGCTAGTGCATACTATACTTCCTCTATCTGTGCTCAGTTTTTTCCTGTGATGCCTCTCTTTCCTTCCATTGAGCTTTCACATAGTGAGATGTTGTAATGCTACCAAAGTCGCTGTTACGACAGGTGATGTACAGGAGCATTCCCAGTTTGGGACATATTTCCAGGAACAGGCATCTAAACAGCAAACTGCTGTTTTAAAACTTGGAATTTTATAAGGATTTAACAAACAAGATAGCATATGTTAATTAGAGAGCATTCCAGGTCCTGTTAGGCAGTTTTTGTTTTTTTTTTACTTTGAAACAGGACTAGGCTAGTTGTTGTCCCCCTCTTCCAGTCTGTGCTACAGTAAGCGAAGTTAGTAAGCTGCCAGCTGTAGCCTTAAATTTAATGGACAGATATGAGTTTGTAAATCTTCACACCTACCCTGCCATCTAAAAGCAAATAAATATATTTACCAAAATTATTAACTGTTCTGTAATAAAACCATATGAACAGTCTACCGCTGAGAAAATACTTGAAATTATATCAGGACTAGATTTATGTTTGCTGCACAAAGAATTTATTGTTGGTGTTAATGACATTTTGAGAGACAAATTCTCATGTTCTGCTATTTTACGCATATTTCTCTGTGAGATAATCATCAGTCTCAAACTGCAGAGCACCTCCAAACATACACATTCATTTACAGTAATGTATGTGTGGGGAAAAATTATACTTTTTCCTCTTTCCAGTCTTCCAAGGTTAGCACACTTGACACAACTGGCGAGGTCCCTGACAGCGCCAGAGTGAGTACACTGCTGTGTTTGGCCTTGTCTAGGCCTGGGCCTCACTAATCATCAAGAGCTGTATTCAACTAAAGTCTGGGGTGGGATGTCCTCGCCTAGATTACACCACCTCTATTATTGTGCCCCTTTAACATCCATGGATGATTTTTATTTAAACATTACTATATCATGTTAAAACAAAGCACCAGCACACATAATGTTTTACAGTGATTAAAAAAATTGTGAAGAGGTGTTATGTGCCGTTCGCACCTGTCAGCTGGGCCGAGCTGCGTAGGCTGGGTCACTCCTGGGCTGGTCGGTGGTGATGGTGGCTACTGAAGGTAGAGACAGAGAGATGAAGGCAATAGTGGAACAGATAGGCGACTGAGCATTGACCTGCCTGGGAGGGGAGAGTGGAGCCACGGTCCGGAGGAACAGTCCATCGAGGAAACACAAAACAGTAGCTGGCTAGGGGATAA
>NW_018127921.1:4921716-4933696 GCF_001952655.1 Monopterus albus | reverse complement strand
GTTTGGAGGGGCAGCCCATCAGTGTCCCCACTCGCACTGGCGGGCCCGCTCTTTTGGCCGCACCGAACAGGCCGCCATGTGATGGTCTGGGGCCCCACAGTAGAGGCAAGACCCGGTGCGGACACAGCGGGCCCGTTCTTCAGGGGTCAGACGGGCGTGCCCTAATTCCATGGGTTCATCCGTAGGTCTCTGGAAGGATGTGTCGGTCCCCCCATACGGGACAGGGCCCGGGCCTCAGAAGGTCGTGCAGATGCAGAACGGGTCAGTGTGGTCGGCTGCTGCCCTGCTCTTTCCTGTTGGAAAGAGCACTGCCGTTTGTCGATCATGAGAGCCAAGTCGACTAGGAAGTGGAGGTTAGGGGGCTCACCTTGGGTACTTAGTTCCACCTTAATGTTGTCGTTAAGGCCGTGCCAGAAGGCCGCGCGCAATGGGTGGTCCTCCCAGCTGTCCTCCTTGGCTAACACCCGGAAATCGACGGAATAGTCAAGGACACAGCGAGCCCCCTGGCGTATTGTCATGAGCTCCCTAGAAGCTTGGCTGTGATGTGAAGCTGGCGAAAAAACTGACCTGAGTTCATCCATGAATTCTGAGATGGAGGTGCTGATGAAGAGTCCTTGTGAGTCTGCAGCCTCGGCCCAGAGCAGTGCTTTCCCTCAGAGACGGTTAATGATGTAGCTGATTTTCTCTCTGTCAGTGATGTAGGTCCGGGGCTGGTGGTCAAACACCTGGCGGCACTGCAGCAAAAAACCCTGACAACTCTCGACGTTTCCGTCGAAAGTGTCGGGCTCAGGTATGTGTGGGTCTCTGCGGAGACTGGCGGCACGGGTGGCGGAGCGTGGAGCCTGGGAAAATGTAGCAGAGGAACCGTGTGGAGGTGATAGAATGGCAGAGAGTTGTGCTACCTGCTGAGTTAGTGCTGCGATGTCCTTGTGCTGTTGCTGCAGTGCCTGAGCCATCTGGTCCATGCGTGCGTCCTGAGATGAGAAAGAGGCGGACCCAGGTAGCCGACTTCGGTGCAAGCAGTGATTTATTATGTACAGTGATGATGAGAGTAAAAATGCACAGAGGGAAATAGTGCGTAGTCCTGTCGATGAGTAGTAGCCGGGTGTTTGACCAACAGCAGGAGGCAAGGAGATTGAGAGCTGGGCCGAGCTGCGTAGGCTGGGTCACTCCTGGGCTGGTCGGTGGTGATGGTGGCTACTGAAGGTAGAGACAGAGAGATGAAGGCAATAGTGGAACAGATAGGCGACTGAGCATTGACCTGCCTGGGAGGGGAGAGTGGAGCCACGGTCCGGAGGAACAGTCCATCAGGGGAACACAAAACAGTAGCTGGCTAGGGGATAAATACATACAAAACAACGAAACAGCACAAAGAAAAAATGGCCTAGAGACTAGAACGAACTGGCAAGTGACTGAGGAGTGAAACCGGGTAATATAGTGAGCAACCTAATCAAGTGCAGCTGGTGATAAGGGAGTGAGGAACAGGTGAACGTGATTAGTGTAAATGGGCAAGAGACAGTAGGAAAGGTGAGGGAGGCCAGAGCGGCCGAGCAAACCTGACAAGAGGCATAAAACTTTTAATTATTATGGTTTATGATCTCCTATGCAAACCTCTTGGTGAGTACTTTAATAGCTGATCAACACTATAAAAATAGAAGGTTTTAACATAATATATCATAATTTGTGATAAAGCTTGGAAATTATACTTCACATAGGACATTTACATTAGATCTTGTTGTTTAAAGCCAGTAATTAATTAAAAAATAACCATGTTCCAATTCAATTCTGTTTCAATTATGCTAAAACAATAAGTGAATTTACTGATTATCTGATAAGTATAAGAATATTATAAAACTTCATGCTGATTCATTTTTTGAGTCAAACTAAAGACAAAAATTCATTTATTCTCAGCCTCAAATCTGAGGCTATTTCTCTGTTTTATATCACTGTCAGATTAAACTCTTTTGGTTTTGGAATGTTTGTTCAATAACATTAGTAACAAAACAACTTCTTTTTGAGTTTTGGGAAATTGTAATTGACCAATTTCACTATGTTCTGATAGTCAATGCATTACACATTTGTTACACATGTGTTGGTATAACTGCAGCAAAAGATTTCACTAAGAAGAACTCCATAGGAAAAAACTCCAGTGTGATAGGGCATATTTTCAGCTTCTCAGTGTAGAGTATCAACACAACAACATTTTATGGCTGATTTTATGCGCTCATAATACCAACTGAAATGTTGTAAATACAGATTAACTGTCAGAAGACCAGGAACGCTAAATAAAATGACAAACACAATAACTCTTTCAACGTTACACAGAATCATGCAAAGACAGAAACAGAGACTGATGTCCATAAACCTGCTGGCACAGTGCATGCTGGGAGGATTTTAACTACACCTACCCTCCTGGAATGCCACAAAGTAGTCATTAGACACATCTCTGTCTGTCTGTGGGGATTCTCAGTCATACAGGTCATGGTATATCTGAAGTGCAGTCAGAAGTGAAGAAGCTTCTCAGATGATTAGTGAAACATCTTCAAGAACCTAGTTGACAACTTTAGTTACCACTCCAGTTTCAATGATAATTCTATAGTCTCTTATTCATTCAGTTAATATAAAATTGCCAAGTGGCTCTCCACTGTTCATCTTGTAATCCAGAGTTCATTGTAAGCAGCCCAGTCTCTTTTGACTCGGTCTCTGTCTTTTGATTCTCAAACCATTACTGAGACACTAAGGGTGCCCCCTCTGTAGAAATGTGCTTTCTTCTCTCTGGGGTCACTTAACAAAAGCCAAAGATAAGTACGCCCTTCAACGAAGTGAAGAATGTTTTTCGATCGTACATCCTTGAAAGCAGTAGAAAAGGATGATTCAAAAGCGCATTTATCGAGGAGAACGAATGATAAATGACTTTATAACTTAGTGTGTTGTTGATAATTGATGGGCGGTGAAAGCAACCTTGGCTTCGCACAGTGAAGGCGTTTTCTTTTCTCTCTTCAGCTGAATCAGAACCAACTATTCAGTCATTTTCTCCTCACATACTGTAGACCTGCCTGTGCTGAGCACAGATTCTTTATGAACACCTTCTTATTTACTAAACTTTTAGAAATTAAACTGTGTTCATTCTATATGTGTTTCTTTGTGTGTCTCTCTCTTTTCTTCTAGTGACTGCATTCATTGTGCTTGTACCATTATGAATGCTGGTAGAGGCATGCGAGTGTGTGTTTGTATGTACACGCAGTCATGTGTGAAACGCAGTGAGACAGGGTAATTTATTCTGTCTTACCGGATTGCAACAGTGCAGTCATAGATGTGACAGCATGTGTGTGTGAGTCAGCAGGTGTAATAACATCATACCAAAGTCAAATAAAATTCCCCCTTTCCGACTCATCTTTTTTGTTGTCTTTCTTGCGCTTTCCATCCTCTTTAGTCCCATTCCTCCCACATACATTTCCTCTTTAGTCCCATTCCTCCCACATAAAGCAAATGCTTTATTCTTACTTTAGTGTTTGCTTCATGTGTTGGAATGCAAACAGTTACTGAGGTGTATGGGTGTTACATGGCATGCACATATTGTATTTGTTTAGTCATGTTTTTACTGTCCAACTGTATCTCTCCTGAGTGGAATTCTTCCCCTCTGATTTTTTAAATCTCTACCTTTTCCCTTTCTGCTCTGCCTGTATTTTGTATTCTTTCATCACTTTCTATGCACATTTCATTTTATCACTTTGTATCTTGACCAGCAGGAGTATTTATTAGAGTGGGTCCAGTACTGAACATTGGAGGCCAATACGGATGTATTCAAGGGATTAAATATTTACCAACAATTGATTGGTTGACATTTACTGTATTTACTAAAAAGATGGGAGTTGTTACTGTAAACTAAACATTGACTTCGTTAAAGTTAATAATTAAGAAATGGAAGTGATTTGATTTGTTCATTGATGGGTTAACATGAAAGACTGCATTTTGGTACACTGCATATTCTATTTTGTATTTTTCTAGTAAATTTCCATATTCATTAAGAATAAAACTATGTTGTAAAAAGTCTTTTCAGAATATGATAATCTTATCAACTATGATTTATTATTGACGACTGGTTTTCACCTATGTAATCGGATCATTTCACTGAAAAAGCTGCAGTCATTTGGTAAATCAGAATCAGAATCAGCTCAGCCAGGTGTGACGGACACATGAGGAATTTGACTCTGGTACATTGGCTCAATGTGCAAACAGTAAATCAGCATAAGGCTGTGTAATACAACAAAATAAGCAGTATTAACAGCAGCATTGACAGCAACAAACAGTGTAAACAATGCAGAATAAGCAGTATTCAGTAAATAATTCAGTAAATAAAGCATGATGTACTGGAGAAGAGTACACAGTGTTATAACATACTGTGTGTATCCTTAGAGTATGTTTTATAACACTAAAAGAAAAAGCTGAAAAAACTTGTTGGTGCCTACTTATTTCACCAACATTTATCAAAAACAGCACTTCAACCTCATATATCAAATGTAATTTTAAAAAAAAGAAAAGCTTTCAAGCCTACTCAGCCTCTCTCTCTGTTGTATAGCGATTTAACTCTCCTCCCCACACTGACAGATGGACATGGCTCCAGACCCCCAGAACTGAGCTGCTCTCATCCCACTCCTATTCACAGATTGGTGTCAGAAGCCAAGATCTCAGAATCTCAGAATCTGCTTTATTGGCCAGGTGTGTTGGACACACAAGGAATTTGACTCAGGTACATTGGCTCTCAATGTGCAAACAGCAAACCAGCATAAGGCTGGTTGACCCCAAGATGATCTCACACATGCTTGCACTCTGTAAGCTTGCATGCACACACACTGTGGCATATGTGCATTTGTACATTTTTACACATGCTCATCCACAGTGAAAGAAACTGAGACTTAGCTCAAATATTTGGCCTCAACAACAAAACTAAAAGAATTACAAAAAACAGTGTTTGTTTAGCTCTAGCATTTATGACTCCAACCTTATTTTACTTCTCTCCTTATGTTTCTATTCTCTGCTTTACTCTCTTATCACATTTTACTTTCACCCTCCCTTTTTTCCTCTCTTTGTCCCCTAATTTCCCCTCTTTTTATCTCTGGCTCGATCTCTGCCTCATCTCTCCATCTCTCTCCCTGGGGAGTCCTGCTAATACTCTGTAATTAAGCAGCAGATTACACACACATTCTCCCTCTATGGTGAATTATGGAGAAATAAAATAAGTTATTTCAGATACGCTTTTAATCGTGCAAGCATCTTCAAAATCTGATCCACATCCAGAAAGTTTCTTGGCTGAGAGCAGTTAGTATGAAGTGGGAAAACATGTCATATTAGGCTTTAGGAAAATTTCAGTGAATATAGTCAGGCTTTGAGCTCACAGATGATGACTGATTAAAATGCATGTGTGGATGGTTGTATGTACTTTTGAAACAAAGACAGGAGGAAAAAATATTATATACACTAATGTGTATGTGTTGTGCACTGGTGATATTCAATTTCTGTTGAATGTTAGCCACTTGGTTGCCTCCTTTTGTAGTTCTGACGCATTTCTATTACATTATTCATTGTGCATCTGTCTAATATTAAATGATTAGCCTAGTCGCAAATAAAATCTAACAAAGCGGACATGAATAATCCTCCTTTTGTCAGGTTTGGCGAGTAAAGCTGCTGATAATGTCGATGGTGAACTCAATTATAAGGCCAGACGAGGATAAGCATAACACTGTCTCTTTAATCAGAGCACTAGACAGAAACACACGTTAAACAATGCAAGAGGCTCATTCAACATGTAACTCTCTCAGGTCAATAATCTGGTCTAGGGTCAGAGTGAGCAAACAGTCAGTAGGGGAGGTCCATAAGTTGGTGCACAGAATCCAAACAGAATCAGAAGGGTTAGCCAGTACTTGGTGGTTACAAGGCAGTCCAGGGTCAGCGCTGGAATAACAGGCACTTGGAAAAATGCTGGAGAGTCTGAACATGAGTTAGAACAATCTGGCAGCTTCCTGGTGGGAGGAAGCTGCCTATAAAGGGGTGAAAACAGGTGCAAACAATTGATTAATGTAAAGAGTCCATAGCTGAGGTGAGACTGTAACAGGAAGTGGTGTCAAAATAAGAGCATGATAATGGAAGCAGGGGGGGACAGAATCATGACACTTTTTACACAATAGAAAAATTTGGCTTTCAAAGTTAAATCCTTCCACAGCAAAACAAACATACAGTCAAAGAGTATCAAAATGTTTTAAATCCAATGGTCAAAATGGAAGTGTTGAGCCAAACTAACAGCAGGCAAGGCAACCTCCTTCCTTCAGTAACTACTGACCAGTGCATATTACATCTGATGTCCAGAGTACTAAGAACTGCACTTTACTAACAATGACCTAGTAATACAATTACAATGTACGTGGAAAATGCCAAAAGCAAAAATAAATGCAGCTGATTTGAACTGATTTACAGAACAAACAGTGATTTAATTATAAAATTCTTTATTTACAGTAAAGTATATTGTCATAGGGTGAATGTGTGCGTCTGTGTGTAGGTGCTTGAAATGGCGTGCTAAGTGCTTGTCAACAATGAATGAACTCATTTTTTCTACTAGTATTTTAGCGAGTTCAGTACAAATGTAGTTTACACTGTATTTTTCTTGGCTGCTACAGGTCAGGGCTAAATCTCATATAAAGCGTTTTATCATTTGCCCCTCTCACACAACAGAAAAAAATTAATTAAATTTTAAAAAACTATCAAATGTGTCAGGCCACCCTGACTCAGAAACATGTGTGTGAGATTTGCGTCACCACTGGAACACCCCATTTTCTATGCTTCAAATGTGTTCTCCCTGGTGTGTTTAACAAAGCATAACCCCTGTTTGGCTGGTCACTGTCCTGCTGATAGACAGACAGTTGTTCTGACAACAGTGACGCTGCACAGAGGTCGGAGTTGGCGTGGATTGAATGGATCAGACCCTTCAGTACAGTAGTTTATGTGCTGCTTACATCCCACTTTTAGTGTGAATTCCCAGTCTCAGAATGCTAGCTGCTCCACTTGGCGCTTGTTGTCCAGTTTGAAATATGTACAGTGAACAGCATGAAATGGAATTATCCCAGTGGGAATTCCAAGCAAAGGAAAACTCCATTAGGTGAGGGAGAGAAAATCAGTATGTAGGCTGGACCAGTTAGTACTTGTCAATTAATCAGAACAAAACAACACAAATTAACACAAACAGATCATACTAACATAATAAGGCAACCAGATTTTTCAGAAAGACTTAGTGCTGCAGCAATTTGCCATCAGCACGCTCCCTAATACCAGTAACACTCTCAGTTAGACAGAGTGTGAAGGAGTTACTCTGCTTACTGCTTCTGTTTAGGAGCAGAGCTGACAATACCGAGCATGAGGAGGCATATTGCCTTTGGCCTGGCTACAGATTTTAAAGACAACTGAAGGCAGCTATAGTCTTGCTGAGCCGTACATCAATATAATGTACCTTTCATCATTTTAAAGTCCTATTCTGAAGCAGTGAGACTACTGATTTTCCATTTTATGTACCTGACAGTCAAGCTTCTTGGAGACTCAGGAGAAAAGCAGCACCCGTGCAGCCAAAGGACAATTAAATGGACAGTCCTGACCTTGGACACTTTCAGTTAAGCTGTGGTATTTTAATCAAATGTACTGATTCAACTGAAGAGACTATTTAATTGCTGAAACATTTTATCTTGTGTTTAAATTGCTTTTACAATTTATGTAATCAACCAGCTTTAAATTTGTAATTGCTGCCTTGGCCAGCCATCTCCCCAGTACCGGCCACCTCTGTGACCATATATTAGTCTCGTATATGTCATGTTTACCAGTTTCACCAAGTCACTAAACAAAGTTTGTCCCCACTGGCCCACGTTATGTATTTTTGTATGTTTGAAAATGCATAGCTTTTATTTCCATGTCCGTAGTAATAAAGTATGTAAGTGAGATTTATGGTTATTGGTGTAGAATCACATCCATTATGTGGCCTTTTGGAACTGACCTTTAGCAATACACACAGTGTCCCAAGAGCATCTCAAAGTGGGCTAAAAATGATGCCATGCATCATGCTGGCCTCCCACAACCACAGAAATTAGCCTCTTTCATCATCACTTAGTGGACAAGGTCAAAAATATTGGTAAGCATGGCCACTTACTTATGGGTCTCACTTGCATTCTGACAGCCCAATTACCCCATGGGGTGTGTAGGACTTTCAGCAGTGGCTCTTTAAAGATTCTGTGCACAACTATTTTCTCTTTATCTGTGGTGGGGTCATTTGTTTGAGGAATAAAAATATATATACTGTTTTCACAATATTGCTAAAAGTGATAGTCAAGTCAGTGACCTCTCAGTCCAAGTCTAGTAGAAGTTTTTCTAACTTTGCAAAACTTAAGCACATTACATTTTGTTTTCAAAAAAGTATTGATTTAACCATCTACAACTTCCTAAAGGGTGGCATGATGATGCAGTGGGTAGCACTGTCGCCTCACAGCAAGAAGAGTCCGGGTTTGAGCCCCGGCTGACCGGGTGCCTTTCCATGTGGAGTTTGCATGAGCTTCCTGTGCATGTGTGGGTTCTCTCCAGGTACTCCAGCTTCCTGCCACAGTCCAAAGACATGTAGCTTAGGTTGATGGGTGACTAAATTGCCCATAGAAGTGAGTGTGGCTTTCTAAGTGCCAGCCCTGTGATAGACTTGTGACCTGTCCAGGGTGTACCCCACCTATCACTCAGTGGCCACTGGGATTGACTCCATGGATGGTGTTGAACTTCTTGTGCTAACAGTCAGCTTCTCTTTTTATTCTTCCTTCTGGAATTTGAGTTTTACACAGCAAAAAGGTTTTTATGGAAAGGTTCACAACATTTACACTTATCAGTATCTTCCTTTAAGGGAGCATTAAGAATACAGCTGTGAAATAACATATTTTACTGCATATATGAGAACAGGTTTGAATGTGGCTATTGACTGACCATGAAACACCTTTATTCATTGCCACGAGTTAAAGACTGATGACTGAATCACATTACGTTACAATATAGTCAGAATGAAAACAAATCACACTTACTCTATTACACCATTCTCTCTCTCTCTCTGTGACTTCATCAGACTACATTCTGTAGCAGTGGATAAAAGTATTGTAATCACCAGTCAGTAGCTGTCTGCTGCTTGTGATTCAAGTGACCGGTACACCTATGCAAGTGTGTGAGAGAGTCAAAAAGTGAGAGAGAGAGAGAGAGGGAGCAGAAAGCAAAAGAAAAGAACAGATAATGGGCAATGTGAATGTGGAGTGTTATTGCTACAGCTAGTAAAACATTCCACAGTTCTGCAGAGATTTTACCAAAATAGTGAAATAAAGTGGGTGTCAGATTTGGAGCATGAAGCTGCTGATAATATCGAGGGTGAACTCAATTATATTGCCAGACAAGGATAAGTGAATAACTGTCTCTTTAATAAGAGCACAGAACAAAAAACAACGTAAAACATGATGCACATACTCAGATCGAATACACAGTCCAGGGTCAGAGCCAGCAAACGCAAACAGCCGAGGAATTCACAAAACGAGAGATCAGAGAGGGAAGTCCAATAATCCATTCACAGAAGGCAGTCCGAAGCAAGAGGGCAAGGCAAAACACAGTGGTCAAAATACACGATCCAGGGTCAGAACAGGAAATACCAAAAAACAAGAAAGCTGATAAGTCTGCACAGGAGTGATATAACAATCTAGCAGGTTACTGGTGGGAGAAGGCTGCTTATAATGTGGTGAAAACAGGTGCAAACAATCAGGAGCAGGTGAAAACAATGAGTGCAGATTAAAGTAAAAAGTCTGAAACTGTGGTGAAACAAGGAAACAAACAGGAAGTAATGTCAAAATAAAAGGAAACAGGTGGGACAGAATCATGACAGTAGGAGTAAAGTGGAAATAAACATGTTCTGAGTTTGTCACACTACATGAAGATGTGTTATTAACCACCCAGATAAATTTGAATGATTAGATTGCCAAGTATATAAAATTTGCTTTCAAACTCACGAAAAAAATAAGGGCTCTTCTCTGCTCTGAAACACTGGGGGCATGTCAGCTAAAGAAAGTGAAATCATGCCCACTCGAGGAAATGTAACACTTGTTCCCAGCATGGATGTATTAAGGGAGAACTTGTAGGAAAGATGCATTTGCAGGGTGAAGGCCAGTGGTGAAGGCATAGCTAGCTACAGATGTAGGCATTCAAAGTGTCATATTTTTTAATTGCCCTGTCAGTGGCGCTGTGTCAGTAATGCAATGTTTTTAACCCTGCATGAGGCTCATAAAATCCAACCTGCGGTTCTCCTTTTGGCCACCATATGTCACAATGCCTACTATACTGTCCACCAACAGTATAGGGTTCTGAACTGTCAAACCGTACAGTATGACACAGCTGTATACACTGGGTTTTACACCTCTAGTCAAAGACCTACTGCATTAAACATGATTAGCATATCACCATAAGTTACCGGCATACAGTAGTGAACACCATGTACAGTGTGGCAAAGATGTAGCCAACCTCTTTGTAAACACTCATTTTAAAACTGATTTATCACACAGCTGCTGTCATAACCCTGTATCTATGTTAACTCTGACAGACAATGTGATGGACAAAAAATTGCCTGTAGAGTTTATCAGCAAAATTGTCAGTTTGGAGTCATTAAAACACAATAGCCCATACTATAGGAGAGAACAGAGGTTTATCAACTGTGTATCACTGCACTATATATTTAAACCACCCCTCCCAAATTACTATTTTATAGCCTACTCCTTCAGTCACATCTCCTATAACATTTTTATGTAAATAATTTTTTAAGGATTGTGTTTGATTGTTGGATGATAATCACGCTCCAGGGCGTGTGCCAAAGTTTTTGCTCATCCTGTAGCCTCAGTGCACCATGCACAGCTGATCAGTCACAGGTGTGCTACACATGTAAAACAGCTTGTTCTAATTGTAGCATCACTGATACACATGTTAAATACAGAACAGAGTTTGTTTTTAACACACTGGAGGATGATTTTAGCTTCACTGTGTTCACTGAGGCCAGGACCAGCGCACACACTTCTGCTTTAGGCGAAAACCACCTATGCCACCCTCTGTTTCTAAAAGCACACAAACACCAACATGCCATTCACATAACACAAATAGTCCAGTCCAACCAGTGTGCTCAGAATGTCAACAATAAAAAAGCAGCCTATGCATGACACAATATGTGGGCATTTTGCAAGTCCATATATAAATAAAGCACCAAACATCCATCCACCCATTTTCCTCCGCTTATCCTGGAACCGGGTTGCGGAGGCAGCAGTCTAAGCAAAGATGCTCAGACTTCCCTCTCTCCAGACACTTCCTCCAGCTCCTCCGGGGGAATGCCAAGGCGTTTCCAGGCCAGTTGAGAGACATAGTCCCTAAAGCGTGTCCTGGGTCTTCCCCGGGGCCTCCTCCCGGTGGGACATGCCCGGAACACCTCCCTAGGAAGGCATCCAGGAGGCATCCGAAACAGATGCTCGAGCCACCTCAGCTGGCTCCTCTCGATGTGGAGGAGCAGCGGTTCTACTTTGAGCTCCTCCTGGGTGACTGAGCTCCTCACCCTATCTCTAAGCGTGCGCCTGGCCACCCTGCGGAGGAAGCTCATTTCGGCCACCTGTATCCGGGATCTTGCCCTTTTGGTCATGACCCAAAGCTCATGACCATAGGTGAGAGTCGGAACGTAGATCGACCAGTAAATCGAGAGCTTCGCCTTACAGCTCAGCTCCTTCTTCACCACGACGGACCGGTACATCGACCGCATTACTGCAGAAGCTGCACCGATCCGCCTGTCAATCTCCCGTTCCATCCTTCCCTCACTCGTGAACAAGACCCCAAGATACTTGAACTCCTCCACTTGAGGCAGGAACTCTCCACCAACCTGAAGGGAACAAGCCACCCTTTTCCG